>NC_059294.1:23179471-23199471 GCF_017591435.1 Portunus trituberculatus
AGAGAACAAGTCACCTGCAAGTGGGTTTTGACTGATTAGATTATTTTTCTCCGCACTCTTCTTTCTCAGGACGCTGCATTTGAGCTTCACTTAACGCACCTCCTTCAGCTGGGGCCTCATAACCCAAGTACGAGAGACGCCGCCCAGCTCGTCCATTACTCTGCATCCTTCTACAATGGCGAGCCGAAGTGGGAAGTTATGCCTGGCTGTAAAATAGATGGGAACAGGATGGCTTTGCGGTACAGTGCTCGGCTCGCGTCCTGAAGGCTGCAAATTCAGTTCTGGATTACAGTATTTTCCGCGGTATATGAGGTAGCGATTCGCTTTCTAGTAATCAATCGTGGAATCATTGATACTCTGCCATAAGTAGATTAACTTCCATTTAAAAATGCAAAAGAAATATCCCGTAGTGGCTTCATTCTCTTTTTTTTTTTTTTATTTAAAACCTGTACTTGTAAGGAATATAATTAATAACGATACTTAAGGGTAACAAGTGCTTATATGGAAAAATGTGTGCTTTGTATTGCTTTAAACCTTGTTTTATTAGTGCGAGCTCTGAAAGCTTTCCACTCAGAGCAGGAAGCCTCCCATTGTGTGCAAGTAATGCTCAAACGATACCAATATTTTATACCAATAGTAAGTGAAAAGTCTTTTCTTACGGACACTTATCATTACTCCACACTGCCACTAAATAAGACCGCCATTTTGTTTGCTTGGAGCAAGGGCAACATTATAACGTCGGCTATCTTACTGACGATATATATATATTCTTGTTTTCCAGAATTATTATTACCCTCTTAGTGGAACGAGCTACACTTTCACCAACACGCCTTTCAAACTCCCATTTTAGCCACACAAAACTTAAAGTTTTAGCTCAGCGAGAAAGGCCAGGCGAGGGACGAGCTTCAAAGGTTTGTGACCCTGTATACTGCACCGGAGGAAGAGGAGGCGTAATTACCAAAACACAAGAAGGATTGAACTGCTGAGCGAGGCGATGAGGCGGTGAATTGCTGAAATGCTAATTCTACAGGTAAATTTTTCTGTGATCAGGATTCGAGTTGTTGTTTGGGTAATGTGCTAAAACCTATATATTGTGGTCACTCGCTGTCGTTATTGTTCATTATTGTCATTATTATTATTATTATTATTATTATTATTATTATTATTATCATCACCATCATCATCAACACATCCACAGCAACACCGCCAATTTCAAAATAATTCAACACACTAATACAACCCATCATTACAAAAAGGACAACACACACTATCTTCACCACACACCTCCATCACATCATTGACGTGACACATCCTCCACAAACACCAATGTCAATATCACAAAGCTAAGAAAACGCGCCACAACCACAGTACACTCCACCACCACTACCACCACTATAACCACACCGTTACCACACTACCACCATCCCTATTACTGCAACAAAGGGAACAGCAACACTAAATTACATATTATAGGAAGCAGGAACCTCATGAATACAACTGCAGAAAAAAACAGGCACTAAAAATTAAAGGCATTACAGAAAGTCCACGCAAAAACAATTTTTAAAACCGAGAATCATTTCAATTTTTAAACATTTCTATCCTGCTTTCCTGCAATAACACTAAGTCCTCACATCCTTCATAATTTCACGTTCTCTGTCATTATTATGTTTTATATCAGTGGTGTGTCTTTACATCTTTTTACGGCATGGCATAAATCTGTTTGGCGTTGGTAGAAAAGGAGTGAATACACTTTTTCAAACTATTCTATTATTTTTTTTGTCTCCCTCCAATCCCGTATCTGTTTTTCTATACCTGTCTGTCTGAATGACTGGCTTGTCCGTCGTGTCATTCTCTCTCTCTCTCTCTCTCTCTCTCTCTCTCTCTCTCTCTCTCTCTCTCTCTCTCTCTCTCTCTCTCTCTCTCTGGTTTACTGCCACCGCACCTATTACCTCCTCTGTTACTGCTCATGTTATTGTTGCTGTTGTTGTTGCTTCGGTTTTTTGTTATTGTTGTTCTTGATACAACTGCTGCTACTGTTTACTACTACTACTACTACTACTACTACTACTACTACAACTACTACTCCTATCAATACTACTACTATCACCATTATTACTACTACTACTTACTACTACTACTACTACTACCACCACTACTACCACCACCACTACTACCACTACTACTACTACTACTACTACTACTACTACTACACCACTACTACTACACCACTACTACTACTACTACTACTACTACTACTACTACTATCACCACTACTACTACTACTACTACTACTACTACTACTACTACTACTACTACTACGAAGAAGAAGAAGATGAAGAAGAAGAAGAAGAAGAAGAAGAAGAAGAAGAAGAAGAAGAAGAAGAAGAAGATGAAGATGAAGATGAAGATGAAGAAGAAGAAGAAGAAGAAGAAAAAACGACAATTACAAATACAACGATCAGTGGACGAGTGAGCGACGTGACGAATTTTTTTTTTTTTTTTCCGAATAACAAGAGTAAGAATAATCCGAACATGTCCCCGTTCCCCACACACGCCTCGTTGAGCTGTCATAAACAAACACACTGTCACACCAAACTTTCCTCGTAGCTGACGCAGTAAAATATGAACCTTATGTCTATCTTCCCACCAGAGAGAGAGAGAGAGAGAGAGAGAGAGAGAGAGAGAGAGAGAGAGAGAGAGAGAGAGATTTGTAAACCTGTCAATATATCAATACATATCCAATACATTAACACGCTCTTGGCCGACTTGACCTCCGGTATTAGGATTATATACACTCGAAATGGGTGTAATAGTGACAATATTTTGTAATTTCCAGTATTCTTTTTTTTTTTCTTTTCGTTCATGAATTATTTAGTTGCGTAATTGTGACGAGATCATTAAGGGCGAAAATAAAGCCAAATGAACAAACAGTCAGGTTACTGTTGCTCGCAATGAAAGCCTGGTTTGTGAAATATCAAATAATTTCAGAATATCAAAGCATGACGCATTTTTTTTTTTTTTTGTAACATTAAAATTGATGCAAAAAAAAAAAAAAAAAAAAAAAAAAACTCCACGCGCCGTTTCATTTGTATCTTGTATTGCTATCAGCAGAAGATGACACCGGAACACTGGTAAAGGACAGCATTTCTATTCACTAACTTCGACACCGTTACTTAACTTGGCTTGGTACGAAAATGTTCATACCACTGAATTGTAAGAGAATTATTAAGTAATCCTCTGTAATAGGAAAATAAATAAATACATGAATAAATAGATAAATAATAACAACCTGTGCAGCTCAAATTCCTTGCGATATTTTTTTTCTTTAAGACGAGTAAATCTTGGTCTTTGCTTTGTTTTTTTTAGCGAGATGAACACTTCTTAAATTTGCAGTTATGTCATCAGAGTATTTTTATCGCTGATGAACTGAATTATTTTGTAATGTAGCAAATTAATGTGATGATCTCAGCTGATGTTCTGTTTTAGAAAGGATAAGAGAAGAATACAACATGCCTACGGAGAAAAACTAATAAATAATAATATAGAATGTCATTATATGTCCCAACAATAACGTACGTATGACTCGTCGTTGTCATATTTCTATGAATGTGTGGTGTTGATTTTTTCTTTTGGTTTATGATTTTGTTACATGTTAATATTCATGAAAATGTACACTCTTTACCTGTACACTTAATGAAAAGTCAGTTATAAAGTATTTCTAAAATATGAATAAATCTTGTGAGAGAAAAAGCACACACACATACCAAGAGGTGGACACAATCCCAAAGCCGAAAAAATTCCTCACAACACCGCCACCGCCAATATATCTACATATTGGTATTGGTATGCATCAGTGATTTCAACGTAATATTACATTTTTTTTTTTCGCTGAATTAACTAACCAAACCAACCTCCACCTATGAAGCTTGTTATCTTTTAGTTACTTCGCAAAGGAAATGCCACATGCTGCTGACAAGATACATCAGCATGAAGTCAAGTGACGTCAAATGACCAGATGAATCCACATCAAAGCTTCGTTGCTCATCTCGCCAAAAGAATTGTCGCCATCTGGGCGGATCAAGCGAGATGAGCGTTTTGGAACATTTTTCTTCGGGAAAGGTGACATGCAATTTCAGATCCTTAGGTTATTTTTTTCTTTTCATTGCTCATGAGAAATTTCATGCATCAGTTAAACTGAGACTAATGAGACTCGGATGAGGCGGCCTGAGATGAACACATTTGGACTGATAACCGCATTCTTGTTAGGATCAGATCAGTTTTAAGCCATGTGACAACCTGTATGAAAATTGAAGAGCACATAACAAACAGCAAATTTCATTGCCAAATTAATTACCAACCTATAAGCTCCAAAGTAATAATTTGTTACACGTTTGGCCTCTTGTGAGGCTCCAAGCTTTATTCCTCCAGGGCCACATGCTGATTGGCTTATCAGATTTATATTGATAACAATGATGATCGGTTCCTCCGTTATTGAATCCCTTGCTAATGACACACTTGCACAAACATTCACGTACTCGTTAGAGAGCAAACACACACACACACACACACACACACACACACACACACACACACACACACACACACACACACACACACACACACACACACAAAGTTCAGTAGTTGACGCTACCTGAAGAGCATTATCCAGCAAGGGAAGTTCACTCTGCATTGTGGAATACAATGAAGAATTGTTGATTTTTTAATCTGACAACTACGTAAGTGAAACTGTGGTGAAGTTACAACCAATTTTCATCAACATGATTTCTAGACTTATATAATGCAGGCTCCCCGTCACGTATAGAGTATCAATGATTGGTTTTGCACAAACTTTACTTCCAATCTTTAATTTTGCACGTTATTGTTGCACCAACAAAGTCACTCCGAAGGGCGAGAGAGAGAGAGAGAGAGAGAGAGAGAGAGAGAGAGAGAGAGAGAGAGAGAGAGAGAGAGAGAGAGAGAGAGATACTCTTGGTTAGCAAGTAACTTCTTGTAGTCCAGGTTCACATCAAACAACACTGCTGAGCTGATGGAATCAGGCTAGCCTACAAACACCCACCCCCCCACCCCACACACACACACACACACACACACACACACACACACACACACACACACACACACACACACACACACACACACACACACACACACGGGTAATAGCATTACTTGTCACGAAGGTATAATTGGGACTCTTGTCTCCGTGTCTCATTTCTCTCAGGGCTGTTCTTCCAACATGTCGTCTTGGTGAATTGTGTAAGCTTCCTTCTCCCCCAACAACACGTACCGACCCCCTCCACCACAACCTCTATCTCACTGCCACCCTCTCTCTCTCTCTCTCTCTCTCTCTCTCTCTCTCTCTCTCTTAACAGAGTGTGCTACAGGGAATTTCAGGAAGGCTTAAGGGACTGCATGAACGCTTCACAAAAGACATATTTACAGTGAAAAGACACAATATATTTTCAAGAGTTCCTTTCACAATACATGAATACAAGGTTGCTTTCAGAAAACATGAATTAAAAAGTAAGGACTATGTGTACATGTAGCCCGCCAATACACTGACAATATTTATATGTTAGTCACGTCAATCATATTGCCATTGATCTATTGTGGCTCTGTTGTTCCGGTAACACAGTTAAAGTTGGCACGCTTGCAAAATGCATATGCAAAATACGAATAACAAATATCTAAATGGAAAAGAGTGTGAGGAACGTTTGCTGTCACTGGTCAGGAAGATTAAGCCATTCCATACCGCAAGGGAAAAGAAATGTGCATTATATTATGTATATAAGAACATTAAACAAAACTAAAAAAAAAATGTTCATGATGATATTATGTGAAAAGACAACCATCTACAATCCTACAAAACAAGATATATGAAAGATCCATGGAAATATTGTTTTGTGACAAGGTACATGCGCAAATGTTTATGTAAACCATTATATAAAGAAATTACGAGTGTTGTACAAACACATTAATAAACATACACGCTAAGAGACGAGACATCACGACCTCGACTTAATTAGATAGGAACACACACACACACACACACACACACACACACACACACACACACACACACACACACACACACACACACACACACACACACACACACAAACAGACACACACACACACATACAAAGAATGACCCCACCTCGTTCCTCCTCTCCATTCGGCTCGCCTCTACGGTCCGCAATGAGCAGCGTGGGGCCACATATCCCAGTCATCTTAGCGCCTTAGTACCACAGGTGAACATTGCATTCTCCAACTAACTAATCCTTCGTCGCAAATTTCCCTTCCGACCCTAACAAGAAGGTGTGCGGGCGTTCTGTGCTCACCTGAGACCATGGCAATGAATGTGTGTGTGTGTGTGTGTGTGTGTGTGTGTGTGTGTGTGTGTGTGTGTGTAATTCACCTTGGTTTTCTGCTGGTCACCCATCCAGTCTTCCCAATTACAGAGCGAGCTCAGAGCTCATAGACCGATCTTCGGGAAGGACTAAGACCACATCACACACAACACACACCGGGAAAACGAGGCCACAACCCCTCGAGTTACATCCCGTACCTATTTACTTCTAGGTGAACAGGGGCCACACATTAGGAGGCTTGCCCATTTACACCACCGCTTCCGGGACTCGAACCCGGCCCTCTCGATTGTGAGTCGAGCGTGCTAACCACTACACTACGCGGTGTGTGTGTGTGTGTGTGTGTGTGTGTGTGTGTGTGTGTGTGTGTGTGTGTGTGTGTGTGTGTGTGTGTGTGTGTGTGTGTGTGTGTGTGTGTGTGTGTGTGTGTGTGTGTGTGTGTGTGTGTGTGTGTGTGTGTGAAGAAGAAAAAGAAGAAAAAGAAGAAGAAAAAGAAGAAAAAGAAGAAAAGGAAGAAGAAAAGAAGATGAAAAGAAGAAAGCGAAAGAAAAGAAAAGAACAAGAAAAGAACAAAAATAAGAAAAAGAAAAGAAGAAGAAGAGAAGGAAGAAGAAGAAGAAGAAGAAGAAGAAAGAGAAGGGGAAGAAGAAAGAAGAAGGAAAGAAGAAGAAAGAAGAAGGAAGAAGAAGAAGAAGAAGGAAAAGAAGAAGAAAGGAAAGAAGAAGAAGAAGAAGAAGAAGAAGAAGAAGAAGAAGAAGAAGAAGAAGAGAAGAAGAAGAAGAAGAAGAAGAAGAAGAAGAAGAAGAAGAAGAAGAAGAAGAAGAAGAAGAAGAAGAAGAAGAAGAAGAAGAAGAAGAAGAAGATAAGTAGTATGGTGGCCTGAAATTAGCAGCCGAGTCACATTTACTTTTTTTAACTAGTCTTGGTTGATTTCAAACTTTCTCAAATTATTTCTATAATTTTGGTTGAGATCTGGAGTGAATATCTAGCTTGAAAGATTTAAGGTTTTCGATTATGAATTTAATAATGCTCTTTTTTTTACAATATTTCTATACATTATTTAGAGGTAGGAGGTAGTTGACATCTATCAAAACAATAATTCACTCCCAGCGAGGCCTGGCCGAATAGCACTAGTTCAGATCTGGACTAGTTCCGGCCTACCCAGTTCTACTCTGGATCAGTTCAGGGTGCGCTGTTAACTTACCGTCAAAATCAATCAATCATCAATCATGGGGGTTGGGCATACACAGGGGGACGCATCACCTCGCGTAACCTATGGCGCCACTCCAGGCGGTCATGTCTTGCGAGTCTCCATGCAGGCTCCCTTCCCATGCCAAGTAACTCCCAGCAAGAGGTATCGACTTGCCGCAGCCATGAGTTCTGTGGACGTCCCCTTGGCCTCCTCCATGCTGGGTTATCCCTTTCGGAGACAACTTGATATGCAGGATCGGCTTCCGGGTAGCGTGCCACATGCCCATATAGTCGCAGTTGGCGTTGACGGAGTGTGTTGGTAATCGGTCTCGAATCAGTCTCACAGAGCAATCGCTAATTTGACAGTCATACCAGCTGTATCCCATGATTCTGTGAAGGCATCTAGTACCAAAGACATCAATTCGCCTCTTCAGATCAGTGTTCAGCGTCCATGTCTCACAGCCGTAGAATAGGACAGGGATCACCAACAACTTGAAGATCCGAATCTTCGTTACTCTGCACAAGCACCGACAACGCCAAATACTCGTGTTGAGCGAGTTCAGATCGCCGTGGGCCAGGCCAATCCGCCATACAACTTCCTGTCTCGACCCGCCGTCGTTACACACTACACTACCAAGGTATGTGAAATTTTCCGAGAACTCAGTCTCCTCGCCACACGCATGGACAGACTGTACTGTTTCATCCAGTAAGCCTCCAAACACCTGAACAATGGTCTTGGGCCAAGAAACGTGGAGTCCCAGGGGCTTTGCCTCCTTGTGCAGTGCTTCTAGAGCCATTACAGAACCTCCAGTGACTCAACAAAGATTATTGCATCATCGGCAAAAAAACAAGATCTGTTATCTCAGTATTGCTGACAGATGCTCCACAATAACTTTGGTCTACAACTCTGCCTAGTACCCAGTCCATGCAAATGTTGAAAAATGATGGAGCAAGTACGCATCCCTGCCCCACTCCCGTATTCACAGGGAAGAAGCTGGACACGCCCCCTCCACACTTCACAGTAATCACAGTCCCGGAGTAGAGGCCAGTTAATAGACCAATAATCCTTGCAGGAATCCCACGGAGACGCAGAAGATCCCAGAGTGTCTCTCAATGCACTGAATCAAACGCCTTCTTGAGATCGACGTAGGCTGCAAGCATCCCTTGTCGAAACTCACGTCGGCACTCCACCAGTACGTGAATCACTAGGATCTGGTCAGTTGTTGTTTTTTTAAATATACCATGTGGGCTTTTCACGGGAATTTATGGGCTAAAGGGGATACTTTTAGGGTACCTTCTATCTCAAAGCCCACTCGCTAGGAAACCGTTGCCCCAAGTGAGGAAGCCCAACCTACACTCGGACCGTGGACAGGATTCGAACCCATGCGCTTGGAGACCCTCGGACCCCAAAGCACGCGTGGTTCCACTGTACCACGGCGTTGTTGACTTACCGGGCGTGAACCCACACTGTTCAGGTCTCTGGTGTTTCAGCTGGTGACTGTGGATATGCATCAACAGCAAATGGGCAAGCACCTTCCCTGGTACGCTGAGCAGTGTTATACCACGGTAGTTGTTCCAGTCCTGATGGTCCCATTTCCCTTTCCAGATAGGGATGACCAATCCCTTTTTCCAATCAGGGGAAATGGTACCTGAATGCCATACAGCAGTCAAAACAGCATGCAACCCAGGGATCATGGCCTCACCCCCCGCTTTGAGCAGCTTCACACTGATGTTACAGATGCCAGCTGCCTTTCCACCCCTCAACTTTGCCACAGCCTCTTTGACATCATCAAAAAAGGGTGCAGTTTCGTCAATGGGTGGATCAGCATCCAGCATCTGTAACCCTGCAGTTTGGAGCTGTCCACTTGGAGGATACACCATGAACAGCTGCTCAAAGTACTCAGCCCAACGAGCCATCTGCCCATCTGCATCCGTTAATGAGGCGACCACCTGCTGTTCGTATAGCACTCACCTGAGATATAGACTTGGAGCAGAGTTTCTTCAGGGCTCAATAAGCAGGTCGCAGGTCATTAGAATTTAAATGACACTCTACATCTTCATCGAGACCCTGACATACCTCTCCTTGTCTCTCCTCAGGAGAGTTCTAGTCCTACGTGACAGAGCCTTGTACTGGTCGTGGTTCCCAGCGTCTGGCAGCGTGACTCTCCTCAATACTATCCAGCGTCTCTACCGAGGCGAAGCCACTCTGTGACCTTGGGTGCTCCCCAACGAATTCCTTGGTAGCCTCAAGAGTTTCATGTTTTAAGGTATCCGATAGCTCTACCAAGTCCTCGATGGTGTCGAGCACTCCAAGCTGATTGGACTCTGTCACTGCATACTCCTGGGCACATGCCAAGTCCTTCAGTTTCTCAAGATGAAACACAGTGTGGTCACATCTTGGAGGCTTTCTGAACTTGACATGCAGCTTGAGTGCAGCAACAAGCCTGTGATCAGTCGCAAAGAACTCGGCACTCCGAGAAACCCTGCAGTTCTGAAGGATCCTCCAAAGAATACTAACAAGGATATGGTCGATCTCCTCGTTACCCCTCCAGCATTGCTATACCAACTCCAGGGGTGCAGCGCTGGTTTCTGATACCAAGAACCTGCAATTCTCAACCTTCTGGATCTTGCAAGATTTAAAAGGAAAGAGCTGTTGTCGTTCCTGGTACCAGAGCCATGGAGACCAACACATAACTCATAGATCTCTCAGTGCCAGTGACAGCATTAAAGTCGCCCAAGACAATAAGTGCATCACGACAGGGACACTGGTCCAGTACAGAGTAGAGTTTGGTGTAAAACGTCTCCTTTTCTTCAGTTTCACACACCTCGGTAGGAGTGTATACTGCAACAATAGACATGAAGCCTAGACGGTGCTTCAGCCTTAATCACATTATACTCTCATCAACCGGAGTAACCTCTACAACGGACGGTTGCAGTCCGCTGGAGACGTCTATGGCTACCCACTTGACATAGTGACCATTGCTCATGATGGACCAATAGTAAATAAAAACCCTTGCTACTAGTCTCGCCACTGCCAGGCTTCCTTGTCTCAAAGAGTCCCATCAAATCCACCCTCATCCTACTGAGTTCATCCCATAGATGAGGCATTCTTTGATCCTCTGAGAGGCTCAGGACGTCCCAGGAGCCTACAGGTAGAACCCTCCGAAGGTTTACCCCAGGAATGGTTCGACGGGCAGACGCCATGTCTGCAACCCCACCAGCACCCCCAAAATTAAAAATAGGGAGAGGGGATCCTCCTGTACCTCTCAAGACACATGGATGTCACAAGCTTTCCCCTGCATCCATCATACAGGCAAGCAAGCCCTTCCGGTGCCTTGGCAACCGAGGGGTTTGCAAGGTCATATCATGTATCATATCTGTATCTTGTCCTATTTCTCCATTCCCTCCTCAGGATCCGCCAAGGCGGAGATGCCTCTGGCATTTTGCCTCTGCCAGTTGGAGAGAACGCCGGGGACCTGAGGAGGTATTATGCTGATTTTCCCTGATTACTGTTTCCGTGTCAGAGACCCATCTCAGTGTGCTAAACGCAAAGCAGAGGTCATAAGTGTTTGGCATGGAGGCGTATATTCCTCTTCTTTTCTTAGCCTATTCTCGTGTTATACATGATGAAGGGGTTGTCCACAAAAGGTACTTGAGCTTTCCACCACCTGAATCTCATGCACTTTATATTTTTACCCAGAATCATGCCAAATCTTTCCTTCAACTTACCAAACACTTTGTTTTAAATAGAAAATGCCAAAATCTTTCAAACTCCAACTTCCCTCGTGACTTCTGGCATCTGGCCAAAAACATCTCCATCTTTCCCTCCTTTATTTCATCCTGATGCCACTACCGGCATCTCGTCTGTCTCTAAAGCTGAACTCTTCTCTCAAACCTTGCTAATAACTCCACCTTGGATGATTCTGGGCTTGTCCCTTCCTCTCTTACTCCAGCTGACTATTTCATACCATCAACTAAAATTCTTCATAATGATGTTTTCTATGCCCTCGTTGGACTAAACTCTCGAAGGGCTTATGGACCTGATGGGGTCCCTTCTATATTTTTACCAAAAACTGGCCAAACTCTTTCAACTATGTCTATCGACTTCTACCTTTCCTTCTTGCTGGAAACTTGCTTACATTCAACTTGTTCCTAAAAATGATGACCGTTCTAATCCCTCAAACCTCCGTCCTATAGCTTTAATCTCTTGTTTGTCTAAAGTTTTTTTTTTTAATCTATCTTCTTCAATGACACTCAACTGTCCCCCTCTTCTATACTGAATATTTTCGACCTGTCCTCTACTCATAATCTAAACTGAAAACTTCACATCTCATCTTGCTAAAACAGCTTCTATGAAGTCAGATGTCCTGAGGAATCTCCGCCAGATTTTCTTATCCTCCCAACTGCTATCTCAGTACAAAGGCCTCATCCGCCCGTGTATGGATTACTCTTCGCATGTATGGTGTTACGGCCCGTCCGTAACATACTCCACTACCATCACCTCCTCCGCTTGCTACCTCGTTCGCCACCTATCCACCTCCCCTTCCACGTCACCGTCTCATGAACCTTCCACGTCACCGTCTCATGAAGCCCGCTACTGTCCCGAAGTTGGATTCACGCGGCCCCATTCGACTCAAGCGGAAGTGTTAAGCAAGCTCCCAGCTTTCTGGAAGTCAGTCGAGGTCAAGGCCTCAACCAGTGAACACAACGCCTCTTGGACTACCGTGGGATCCACCTCACCCAGCACTTCACCACTGCGACACCTCATAAGTATCACTTCCCCTCGTCCCGTGTTTTCCACATTGCCTCCATATAGGATTAGTATTATTGTTAGGTATTAAGTTGGGTTCTTTGTTATATTTATTTATGTGTTATATGTATATGTGTATGTCAGTTTCATGTGTTTCATGTTATATCTATAGTGTATGTCAGTTACATTATTGGGTTATTAAATAGCTTCTTAGGTGCCCCCCTTTGCATTTCCTCACCAGTTGAACCTGCAGTGTTTTTTTTTATTGTTATTGTTCACCGGCTCCCCGATGCCAATCTTACCCGTTTAACCGGTGAACGTAACAATGGGGAGACGGTGTTCTAATCACACAGTTCTATTAGATAATGTGAAATCAGAAGCTTTTTTTTCTCATCAACTCCCCTTCTCTGAATGACCGTCTTCAGCCTCGTTTTCACCTTCGGAATGTTGCATCTCTTGCTATCTTCTACCACTATTTTCATTGTAACTGTTCTTCTGATCTTAGTAACTTCCTGCCTTCCCTCCTCTTGCAGTCTCGGTGCACAAGGCTTTCTTCTTCCTCTCACCCATATTCCGTCCAACTCCCTAACGCAAGAGTTAACTAGTACTTTCAATCATTCATACCTTTCTCTTGTAAACTCTGGAACTCCTTGCTTACTTCTGTATTTCCAACTTCCTATGACTTGACTTCATTTAAGAGGAAGGTTTAAAGACATTTATCCCGTCTTTTAGCTAACCCTTTAGGATTTGTAAGGGCCATTTTATTATTTTTTTGTTACCCTAGGCCAGTCTTTCCCTCTTACACAAAAAATTATGTTTGGTTGATTAGACGGATTTTACTCTGAACATATCAACAATACAAATGGCTTTGTTTTCGTTTTTTTTTTTTTTCTCTCTTATTTCAGATTTTCGGTAGTAAGGAGCAGACTGAGGCAGCAAAAGCCGGCCTCCCTTAAAGACAGTCGTGCATAACCTAAATAGTTCGCAAACCACTTTGTCCCGCCTTTCTGATAACACAATAATTCCATCCGTGTCTTTTATCTTGTTAATCAAAGAAAACGTTACACTCCCATCTACGCACCCCCCCACCATGCCTGTTTTATCTTGTTCATGTTTGCTGCAACGACTCATTTCCTAGAGTGCAGGAAGCCGTCTGTTAACATTATTAAGATTTTAACTTGCAGAGAAGCAAACACGCACAATATTATGTAAATTGTAAATGTCAAACGGTGCAGTTTAAGATAACGGTATTTTTGTATGTTAACTGCATTTGACTTTCATGTGTGTGTGGATAGTGAAGTATATTTCATTTTTACTGTCCTACAGTTTTAACTATTTTCACTAAGGCCTTCTGGACACCTTGATTTTTATTGGAAGAGTAATTAGAATTGCATAATAGGATGAAAATGATTAATAAATTTTTGCACGATATCTCATTACAATGCACCTTCCAGTAATGTATTTATTATGTAATTATACCGAGGCTGTCACTAATTTATTTGTCATTTCAATATCTGTGAGGCAGTATTGGCAAATCACTTATGAGGTAAAGTATTTATGCCCCTCACTGATTACATCATATCTCTGTTCTACTGCTTTATATGTTTTGTATTGTTACTAAATAATAGATTTTCCTCGCATTATGTCAATCACTTACCGTACCAGGATTTTTTTTCTTTTACCAATTTCTTAATTTTACTTCATCATATAGTATATGAAAAAAATTATATAAAATATATATAATATATATATATATATATATATATATATATATATATATATATATATATATATATATATATATATATATATATATATATATATATATATATATATATATATATATATATATATATATATATATATATATATATATATATATATATATATATATATATATATATATATATATATATATATATATATATATATATATATATATATATATATATATATATATATATATATATATATATATATATATATATATATATATATATATATATATATATATATATATATATATATATATATATATATATATATATATATATATATATATATATATATATATATATATATATATATATATATATATATATATATATATATATATATATATATATCGGTATTACTAAAAGAGGAAAACCCGAGCACACTTCAAAGACACACCAAATATAATAAGCTTGAGATGTGCCTGTGAGGACCTACTTCACGTGATCATTATGATTCCACTCTCCAATCCTCAGGAGTTTTGTGAACATGACACTAATCCCAACTGACATTGTAAGACATAGAAGACTGAAGATGGTAGACAGTTTGCTTGTTCTTGAGAGTCTCTATACATTCTTAAGAAAACATTGTTTTTGTCTTTCAAACTTGCTAGTCTTTGAAGGCACGCTTCGAGCAATTATATTCACGAGTTTGGAAGTAAGAACAGATAATATAGATAACTCTGCACGAAAGATTTCTTCGAAAACAATAACAGATATATCGCTGTTAATAATGTTCCGATTAACTATTTTTTTTTTTTTTTATGTATATCTTACTTGACAGTAGAGTTGGTTTGATTTATTTGAATCAATCGATTCAAAAAGATTTAGATAAGAGTAAAATAATCATGATTTGAATAGAAATTTAATATACAATACTAAAAGTTATTTAAGTGTTAAACTCAGATGTCCTAATGGGATGTTACGTTAGCTTAGGATAGATGAGAGATTAGTTCAAGATTATATTCCAATAGTAGATATATTCATTCATTCAGTCATCCCCAATACGCCATGCATGGAACGGTACCGCAGTCTGTCTCGTAATAAGCATACCAACAGGCAAGGTTAATCTGATGTCATTTTTTCATAAAGAATATGCAAAAATATCATTACTTTTATTATCATTATTATTATTATTATTGTTGTTGTTGTTGTTGTTATAGAAGTAATAGGAGGAGGAGGAAGAGGAGGAAAGGATGGCAGGGAAGTGGCCACTCTCTGATCTGTGTTACGATTTTGTGTACTATCAGAGTTTCTTTTTTTTCAGAAGATTCTTTCCTGAAAAATTTTAAAACACAAAATTTCGGAATTCCGTGTTAATTAACATTTTTTTTTTTATTTATCATCCATGATATTCACGTTTCACTATTAATTTTATATTAATAGCTTTTTAAGCACCAATATGGAGGCTATTTCAAATCTGTGTGGCAGTCATTACTGTATGCTGTCATTATATTATTATTATTATTATTATTATTATTATTATTATTATTATTATTATTATTATTATTATTATTATTATTATTATTACCATTTTTCTTACTGTTATTGTTATCATTATCATCTATATTATTATTATTATTATTATTATTATTATTATTATTATTATTATCAGCATTATTATCATCATTATTGTTATCATCAATATTATCATTATTATTAATATTATCATTATCATTAATATAATTTTTGTTGTTGTTCCTGTTTTGCTGCTGCTGCTGCTGCTGCTATTGTTGCTGATGCTACTGTCATTCTTGAAATTAATGTTGATGTTACTGATGTCATTCTAGCTTTTACTGGCTTTTTGTTGATCTATTATCACCAATCCTATTGAAACCTTACAAATTATGGTCTAGCTAAATGCATCATTATTCAAACTGAACATGTGTGTGTGTGTGTGTGTGTGTGTGTGTGTGTGTGTGTGTGTGTGTGTGTGTGTGTGTGTGTGTGTGTGTGTGTGTGTGTGTGTGTGTGTGTGTGTGTGTGTGTGTGTGTGTGTTTCACTGTTTGACCTGCTGCAGTCTCTGACGAGACAGCCAGACGTTACCCTACGGAACGAGCTCAGAGCTCATTATTTCCGATCTTCGGATAGGCCTGAGACCAGGCACACACCACACACCGGGACAACAAGGTCACAACTCCTCGATTTACATCCCGTACCTACTCACTGCTAGGTGAACAGGGGCTACACGTGTGTGTGTGTGTGTGTGTGTGTGTGTGTGTGTGTGTGTGTGTGTGTGTGTGTGTGTGTGTGTGTGTGTGTGTGTGTGTGTGTGTGTGTGTGTGTGTGTGTGTGTGTGTGTGTGTGTGTAAGTGTGCGCGCGCGTGCTTCCATATCATCATACATTCATTATGACACTGGCTGTACACTCTATTTGGTACGTTTTATAATGAATGTTTTTCTCTATGTATTTATATTTTTATCAATTTACTTGTGTATTAATTCAGTCCGCTGGTTATTATTGTGAAAACTCATTCATTAGTTTGTCAATTTTTCATTCATTGAATCCCTTACGCAGCAATGTATGAATCGTGGTCATTTTTTAAAGTTATTCAATGAGTTGATTAAGTAGTCATCTAGTTGTTAGCATGAAATTATATGTGAGGAAGAAAATATGACTCGGACTAACTCACTCAATCACTAACTCATCCAATCAGTCAGTTAAATACGAGTATTCAGAGTCATTCGCCCTGATTACCCAGTTACGATATCATTAGGGAGACACAGATATTAATTCTCTTGAGAGCTTTCACTACAAAACGGATTCACACGATGTATAATGTTGATGCAAAACACTTTCATTTAGGAATAATGCAAAAAAATGTGTTCATTAAAAACATTAAATCGATGAATCAACAACAACAACGATAACAACAACAACAAAAGCAACAACACCAACAACATAAACAAGAACAACAACAGAAATAAAAGCAACGAAACTATACTGCCATGGTATATCTCCTTTTATATTTGTCTCTGTAATATTGCTTTTTGTTCACTCCCTCTGCAATTTATCTAAACCCTCTTCAGGTGATGCCTAACACACAAGAACACGGGAGTCTAATGCAGAATGGAACGTGCATCTCGTGTGTGTGTGTGTGTGTGTGTGTGTGTGTGTGTGTGTGTGTGTGTGTGTGTGTGTGTGTGTGTGTGTGTGTGTGTGTGTGTGTGTGTGTGTGTGTGTGTGTGTGTGTGTGTGTGTGTGTGTGTGTGAAAATAGAGTCTTGCCGTCTTCCTTCTTCATAATAATAGATGTTTCTCCTTTACGCCGCAATGTTCCTTATCTTGCTGGCCTCTTTCACGGTTTTATTACTCCACGCCTGCTACCCACAAGTCCAGACGTGCACCACCGCTATGCTCAAATAAGTCTTTCATTCATCTCATTCCTTTATGCCAGCCTTTCTAATAAAACACATAAGTCTTGTTACTCCATATTGCAAATTTTATTATGCGTATATTTCCCTTTTTAAGAGGGGAGTAACAAGTCATCTCATGAACTAAACCCTTCCTTCAGTTGTCTTCATCTTCCCTACTCAGTTATTAATATAGCAACAATTACAATGCTTTCTTTCCTCATCCTTTTACTGTTGTTGCCTTGGTTCAGTTTGCTATGGAACACCTGAAGTACCTTTTTTTATCTTATATAGGAGGGGAACCGGTCAAGAATATATCAGAGGAAAATCTAAATCAATTAAAGAGTAACTCAACAAAATATTCAAGATGCTTTTTTATACTAAATATTGCTTGCATAATTTGTGTTTGAAGATTCCTGGACCCAGTGAGTATATTGGGAGTTAAAGAAAACTAATAAATCAAATTACTGCACAAGAGCTAACATATATTGAGTTTTAAAAAGATGATTAACTTCGAATAATTACAAAACCTGAGAGGCCGATTAGATGTTAATAACCTTTCTTGATTTTGATGTGAAGTTCAATTGCGTCCTCTTCTTGTAGACAGAGTTTATTCATATCATGCTTCAACACGTCTTTCCATTTTAATCTCCATCTAGCCACACTCCCTCTCCCGGTAAATGATATCATCTTGGCTTTCTTCACTGGTTCTCCATGTTTTGCTTTGTGATGTGAAGAGAAGAAATGAGGAAGAACCAGTGAAAAAATCCATGATGATACAAGTTACGGTGAGAAGGAGTGTGGGTAGACAGAGAACAAGATGAAGCGTGACATGAATAAACTCGGACTACAAGAAGAGGAAGCAATGAATAGAAATATATATGGAAGAAGTTAACTCGAGCTGCTGAATAAGGTCGTATGAAAAAAAAAAAAAAAAAAAAAGGTGAGAGGTGGTATTAAGAGGCAGTCAGAGAGCAAAACAATATCCTATCAGTGTAACACCACCTAGATTTTCTCTATGCTGCTAATAAAAAAAAAATACCGTTTTTCGAATAAGTTTGAATTCTCACATACTGTTCACCATTTTTCACTCCTCTTTCTCTACCTTGCGTTACATATTTGTCCTCGATGCCTCGGGATGGAGAAAGAAAAGAAATGGATATTTTCACTGGACTATTCAATATTTTAAGGGAAGGCAGTAACACCGTGGTCTCTTAGGAAACTTTCTATGCTTCAAATGGATTAAGCAAATGGATAAAACATACAAGGAGGAGGAGGAGGAGGAGGAGGAGGAGGAGGAGGAGGAGGAGGAGGAGGAGGAGGAGGAGGAGGAGGAGGAGGAGAAGGAGAAGGAGAAGGAGAAGGAGAAGGAGAAGGAGAAGGAGAAGGAGGAGAAGGAGGAGGAGAAGGAGGAGGAGGAGAAGGAGAAAGAGGAGGAGAAGGAGGAAGAGGAGGAGGAGAAAGAGGAGGGAGAAAAAGAGAGAGAGGAGAAAGCACGCTAAAATACAAATAGTAATTTTCATCTGCTAAAAGCAACTGCCATCCATTTAATCTGCCTCCGAGTTTTCATTACCAAACTAAACTATTCCTCTTCTTCCCATTCTAATCTTTCCATTCTACAATATCATATTCAACCCAACCTGATTTCACTCTACAACAAAGTCTCCATTTTCTCCCAAAAAACTACGAATTTCAGCTCCTCCTGGATTCATATATATTTTTCCCCTACCTTCACTCCCTCTTTACCTGTTGACTGATATTTTGCATACGTACTATTTAATTTCGTTCACTAATGCCTCGTATTTTCACAATGTCGTGGGTGGCATCCTAACATTTTTGACGTGGGGTGTAACAAGGGGGAGTAGGGCGCCAATCTCGTTTTTTAACCTCCACAGCGGCGTAATTAATGCTGCCGGCTGATGGACGGCATAATGACACTAAACCAGCCACCGCTTGTTACGGGACGGACATGCGCCTCAACTGTTCCGATCGCTTGTTTTGCTGTGCGTGTTCCTGGTCGGTCGGTCGGTCGGTCGGTCGGTCTCTCTCTCTCTCTCTCTCTCTCTCTCTCTCTCTCTCTCTCTCTCTCTCTCTCTCTCTCTCTCTCTCTCTCTCTCTCTCTCTCTCTCTCTCTCTCTCTCTCTCTCTCTCTCTCTCTCTCTCTCTCTCTCTCTCTCTCTCTCTCTCTCTCTCTCTCTCTCTCTCTCTCTCTCTCTCTCTCTCTCCTATTTATCCACCTGTTTTTCACTTCACAAGAAACTCGTCTAACTGTTCTTTTCCTTCCCCTTTTTCAATGCATACACAGCGTGCTCCTCGTTTTATTGGCCTTTTTCCTTGCATATCATAGCATCATCCTTCACTATTTGCGATTCTCCACATTCTCTCTCTCTCTCTCTCTCTCTCTCTCTTCTGTAGGTACTATTTACTCAGAATTCATACAACACACAAAAAACATTTCGGTTTAAAATTTTCATGTTTTTAATTATTCAAAACGAGAGGTAGGAAAAAGCACGACTAAATTTACTCTGGACAGGAAAAAAAAAAAAA
>NC_059294.1:23204471-23236971 GCF_017591435.1 Portunus trituberculatus
ACATACAAAAGCAGGCCAGTCTTACATTCCCCACACTTCACCTCCACGCCACACCTACCTAATACCCCATGCAAAAAATGCTAGTTCGCGCCCACCATCCTAGACTTAAATCCCGCCTCGGTGAATTCTGAAGGCTCAATTCCTATAAATATAAAGTACTCGCCACCTGCAGCATACTCCACCTTTTAATTCGCTTATCGCTTCCCGCCACAACCACCAACACCGCTGATGCTGCCTCCATTGCCACCCTAACGACCGAACACGACGCCACAATAACCCTGTCTCCATCATCAATTATTATATTGTGGTTATTTCCGCAACCACCACCCTCACCACTACCACCACTAAGGCCACTGCTCCCACCACCACCACTACCAGCATCACCTTCATCCGCATTGTTAGTGGTATAGGTGTGTGTGTGTGTGTGTGTGTGTGTGTGTGTGTGTGTGTGTGTGTGTGTGTGTGTGTGTGTGTGTGTGTGTGTGTGTGTGTGTGTGTGTGTGTGCGTGTGCGATGTTGCTCTCTCTCTCTCTCTCTCTCTCTCTCTCTCTCTCTCTCTCTCTCTCTCTCTCTCTCTCATAAAAAGAATCCTTTGATAATAGAACAGTGAATGAAAACCGAATTTTTCACACAGCAACCTTCTGTTTTTGTTCTGCCATTCAAAATTCCGACAAAAAAATAGGAAGATGAGGAAAGGAAACAAAACATTTTCACCGCACTCGTTTTTATTGTGCAGCAGGAGTAAAGTATTTAAAACCTTTCTCACACTTATGAACACAGAACCCAGGATAGGCTTCAAGAAAAAAATATATATATGCAGTATTAATAAACGTGTGATGAGAAATACCACATATATTTATTACTCGCAGTGAATAATAACGGTGTAAAGGAGGTTATATTTCGTCATTACGTAGCGATCTCTTGGGCATCAGAATTCTAGCAGAGATTTAGGAATAAAGTAATGCATGTTTAAAAAAGAAACTCATTTCACCAGTACTCGTTATCGCTAATCTAATCTAGTTATGCTCCTTCATTTTTCTCGTTTGCTCATGTCATCATTCGCCTCAGCGGAAGTTGTTAGACTCCCGAGCAATGACCTGAGTAAGTAAAACGAAGTAGGGTCATAAATCCTTATCGCCAGGCCTAAGTCTCGTGAGTAATGGCCGGATATAAGGAAACACAAGTATTCATGTGGTCTTTTATCGTCAGGCTTACGCACTACAAGTTATGACCTGAGTAAATAGACATAAGAAGTTATCATTTATTTGTTTATTCCATCATTCATTTATCTATCTATTGTTTTATTCGTATTCATTTTGTTTGATTATTCCTATTTTTTCTTATCGTCCTCCTTGTCATTACGCTAAGAGGAGTGCAGCGGGAGGCAGGGAGAGAAACCAGCGTCTTCTTGTCGGTAGCGGTGACATAGCTGTCTCTTGCTATCAATTTCGGTATCTGTTGCCTGCCTTCAATTTCCCTTTATTTTAAAAAATGTACAGTGGCACTTCCGTTCTGATTTATCATTGGCGTTGAGTTCCCTTTATGTGCGTCTTGTGTTTCATCATTCAACCATTTATCAATCCATACTGCAATGCTAGAATGGCTTTTCAGTGGTTCTCATATTTTCTCTAACATCCTCATTCTTCATTCTTCATCATCTTTTAAGTACTATCATCATCTCGCGTAAATAGTTTAGTAATATGGTAATATGAACAAGAAGAGGTGGTCCTACCATCATCTGTGTTCTTCTACTGTAGTTGAGTGTCTAAAGATAGTAATAGCATGAAACCGTACAAGAGGTGACTGGAGTGAGTAACGCTGCCATAACCTATGCTGTTAGAGTAACATTAAAGGTCAAGAACACGAAAACCATGTAAAGTAAGATGAATTAAAAATAAAACTGAATTGATTTTTCTTAACTATTCTTAGCATTTAAAACAATGTCTCACTTTTTTTCTCATTCATTTTTTATCTATTACTGTTACTGTTAGACATGAATATAGATATTAGGGTATGTTGTTTACCTCTCTTCGTTTAATACATTGTACCAGATATTGCGCAGGAAGAGAACCACAGTGACCTGATCAATTGAGAGTTTTTATTCGTATTTCGTAACGAATTTTATAGATCTATCTGGCTATGAGACCCAAGACCTCGCACACACCACCACTCCAACAGTCGTGTGACGTGGAATGTGGTGCGACGATCAGCAATGACACATATATCATACGTGGAAGAGTGACAATCGTCCATTCCATAGTGGCAATTCGATGTTAGTGGCATCACACACACACACACACACACACACACACACACACACACACACACACACACACACACACACACACACACACACACACACTCACCAACAACACACACACACACACACACACACACACACACACACACACAAAGCGATGATACTGACTGACACCCCAAGAACCACCAGTTGCGACGTTAGTTACTTTCTGGAGTCGGACCGATAGCGGACGGATGTCTTTGAAGGCAGGGTGTCTAGTACAGTATTTGATTGAGTTCCTATGGCATATTGAAGAAAGTTGAGGGGAAAAGAGTGGAAGAGACCTTTGTGTGGGGAAATTTGAGAGCTTATAAGTGAACAAGAAGAAGAAAAAAAATAACGGAGTTGGGCGATTAAATCCTCCAGTAAATTAAAAAATGAGTGCTTGGATTACATAAAAGTATCCACATAAGAAGGATCAAATGAGTTACAACGATTATGTGGACAATTATAGGATTTAAAAACTTTAGAGTTTAACTAAATTACACACAATTTTGCTGCATTACTTTCTTTCATACAAGGCGGAAAGAATCGTCTTAATACTAGAAGTAGGTCAGATGATAAATAAATTAAGAAATACTAGGCATAAAATTGTGATAATGGCACGATATGATAATTATTTTTGTAACTTCAAACATCGTACTAAAAGGAATAATAACGTCATAGTAGAACGTTGTGAAATAAATATGAAGAAATCAAATCACCATGCAGACGATGAATCAATAACAATCCTAGATCAAATTGATAAGAATAAGTGAGTTGATTTCCATGTGGAGCAAAAACAAAAAGTCGGCTTCCCTGAACCTGTGAAAAAAGGGAAGGAAATAATGAGAAAACTGTTACTTTATAAACGCACGACCGACAGCAATGAGACAGCTATCACCCTTTCATCTTTTTCACTTGTAAGGAGAGGATATGAAGTCCAGGAGAGACAGACGTAAAAAGAATGATAAGATCGTCAAGGGCATTGGGATGAGCACCGCTCCCCTTCCTTATCCCTGAAAAATTAATCAGGTAATTCAATTCTTATATGAACTTTACTTGAATATGCTGTATGAAGCCGCCATAAGACGCACACGCACTCGATCACGCACTCACGCACGTACACACACACACACACACACACACACACACACACACACACACACACACACACACACACACACACACACACACACACACACACATTTATTTTATTTCAAGCCGTACTGAAATGGCCAGATCTTGAACCAGAGTAGGTAAAGGTTAAGCGAGGTGACTGCCTTCCCTTGACTTGCTGAAGAACACTACTGCAAATGAGGAGGAATAAATGACGTGTTAAAGTTGAGAAGAGTCTGAATGAACGAGAAAGAAAGAAAAAGAAAAGATAGAGAGTTAGTTGTATGGTGAAGTCAGGAGGTTAAAGATTGATCACTGTTCTGAGTGTCTTGAAGAACTTGGATGAGTAACATAAAATATGAAAATTAAGAGAACTTGGAAGCACCAGAAACTAAAGATATCTCTGCGTCACTCTGCACAAAATGGAGATGAAAGTCTGCACAAACAAGAAATCAGAGTAATGGGGAAGTACAATAAGAGATGTAGAGACTAGAACTATGGCAACATGATATACATTTTTGATATTTTACAACTCATCAACCAGATCATTCCATTAATAAGGAAGACGATATGAAGAAAGCAGGCCACAATTCAAGAGAGGAGTCAATAATGATAATCCTAGAGAAAATTAAAACTGAAGCAGAGTAATAAGAATATGATGTGGATACACTGAAAAAAAAAAAATCTATCCCTCCTGAAATTCAAATGAAAAAGGTTCCTGGGAATAAAAGAAATATAGGAAGCTGCTGAGGAAGAAGTGAAGTAATGAAGAAAATGTTAGACTTCACAGACACACGAGCGTCAAGAATGAGACAACCTCCATCCTTTCATCTTTGTCATTTGTGGAAGTAAGAAGAGGATATTAAGTCCCGGATAGACAGATGGAAAAAGAATAAGATCGTCAGGAAAATTAATCACGTAATTCAATTTTTATGTGAACATTACTTGATTATACTTTTGCGCCACACACACACACACACACACACGCACGCACGCACGCACGCACGCACGCACGCACGCACACACACACACACACACACACACACACACACACACACACACACACACACACGGTTCGACTACCTGATCTCATTACAGTACGAACTGTGATTGTATGCGTAACGTCCCACCCTCATGTTTTCGTTAACCTTCAAATTAGCAGTGTGTGTGTGTGTGTGTGTGTGTGTGTGTGTGTGTGTGTGTGTGTGTGTGTGTGTGTGTGTGTGTGTGTGTGTGTGTGTGTGTGTGTGTGTGTGTGCACGCGCACGCCCTCATTAACCCTATTCAAAGAAATGTCGGAATCAGCACATGCTATTTGTGCCAAAAAAAAAAAAATAGAATGGAACTAAAAATTTGTGTGTCAAGCGATCCCAGTGAGAATACAAAGCAGGATTCGTAATTTAGGTTTCCATGGCTTAGGGCAGCGGTGAATCAATGTTTGATTAAAAATGGAAGCGCAGCGAGGGCGAGGTGGTGGTGGCGTGATTTTCTAACGAGGATACACCAATGCAAACAAACCGTGCTGGAATGCGATTATTTTTTCTTACTTTTAGACATTCATTGGACTAATTAGTTGTCCCATAACTACTTTACGAAATGTGTGAGCGGAAATAAACCAGAATGAAATTATGTGGTGAAAAGTCAGAAAAAAAAAGGTCTGGAGTTACGACTTTTAATTGCTTTACATATTTTTTTTTCTTTTATTATAGTTCGGGAATATTAATCAACTGTTTACTACTACTTGTTGGATCTGTTATGGAGAATGTGTAAGCTTACTTTTCATCCCAAATGGTTAAGAGTTTGTGTTGGCAATTAAAGCATCAGAGGATGGTCATGAATGCAGCTTTCAAAGGAAATCAAGATGAAGGGAAAACATGGATGCTATCATTATTCTTCGAGGTTGCTGTCAGTTTCCAAGTAGACCTATTACATTTGGGACACCGGTGGCTGGGTCCGGTATGTTTGTGGAGCTGGCCTCTTTGATACACGTGAGGGAAGCTAAAATGGAAGCTCGGATATCATGTGACATTTTTTTTATTTAGAGCACTTGGCAGAGCACGCAATATTGACGTCAGAGTGGGAACTGGAGACAGGATCCCAAGACACACCTCTGTGCGCCTTCACCTCACCACCTTGTGTTAGATGCTTTATATTTAGAGACAACACCAACACAACCTCAATCGTTTGTAAACTGTAGTTCAAAGATTACTTGTGTGATTTCAAGGAAATTAACTAAGTATCATAGCTCGTAATTCATAACATTATTTATGGCTGGTAATTCTCAGTCACACATATATGATGATGATGATGATGATGATGATGATGATGATGAATGAATGAACCTCCGCTAGGTGCAATTATATAATAGGCCAGACATCACATATACAGAAAATGGGACTTTTTTACCTTACATGGAAGCACTGATGGTTCCCGGCCCATGTAACAGAGCGAGCACCTTTTCATTTTTTCATGGCGGTTTCTCTTGAAGGACCACTCCGCCCCTCCAGTTAACTGAAATCGTAATGGAAGGCGAGGGATATATGCGGGAACTGTTCCACCAGGCAAGAGTTAAAAATGCTATGCCACTTGTGAGACTTGGACGTGCGATGGTGCCCCGACTAACAGTCCTTTGTGTGTTACGGCAACCTATCCTATTCCAGTTAACCCTTAATTATGTCAATTACAAGTCGTTTTTTGTGTTTTTTGGAGCAATGTTGTAGTACCAAAAGCCAACCTACGTTTAATTCCGACAGGTCACCTCTCTATTCAAATATTAGTGTTTCTTCACGAAGACTACAATTGTACGTTGTAGTCTTCTGTATATATATATATATATATATATATATATATATATATATATATATATATATATATATATATATATATATATATATATATATATATATATATATATATATATATATATATATATATATATATATATATATATATATATATATATATATATATATATATATATATATATATATATATTCTTTTTTTATTATTTATTATTTAGTTTTTTACATATAAACCATGGCCGTGTGCGAAAAGATTACTTGCATCCAATGTATTGATTCCATGACTTGATAATACTCCATAGAAAACACCAACTTTTTTTTTTTTTTTTCTTTAGAAAACTCGTATTCTTCGAGACTTCTTCAGAATACAGACTGGACAGCCTCCCTCGAGACCAGAGATAGCATACTTCAAAGGTTACTGTGGCATTAAACGGACAGTCATTGATTTAGCAAAGTAAACTTCTACAAAGATAAGGTGTGGAAACCTGACTAAACCATATTGCCCTTAGAAGGTGCTGTGCAGCAGATCAATTGTGTAACTTCCTGAAGAAGAAACGTAAAGAAGCTGCAGCCAACACCAAAAGAAACATAATCTATGGTAGCATTAACTCCTTCAGTACCATGCCGCGTTTCCATATTCATTCTAGCTACTATTTGGTGATTTTTTACAGCTTCAGAAACTTAAGCGAGGAACAAAATAATAAAGACTGTAGCCTTTCATCTTCTGACCTCCATAGACCTTTCGTTATGCAAATAAAATGGTATAATCATATCCATAATTAAGCTAGAAAAACGTCTCACTACTGCAAGCACATCGTGGTAGCAGAAAATTAAAACTCGATTAAAACAAAACAAAAATTGTGTGACAGATTCACAGGTGAGGGTGATGCAATACAAAGAATGTGACAGATTGGTATATTGTTAACGATGTCATCGATAATGGCAGGACATCGCTTACTACATGTGGCTTCCATCAACAAGACCAAGAGTGGCTCGCAACAATGTAGGTTATGCCATACCCAAGTTACAGCAATGTTCCTCCCTTCACCCCATCTCCTCCCCCATCTCTCTCTCTCACCTCTCTCTCTCTCTCTCTCTCTCTCTCTCTCTCTCTCTCTGTGTGTGTGTGTGTGTGTGTGTGTGTGTGTGTGTGTGTGTGTGTGTGTGTGTGTGTGTGTGTGTGTGTGTGTGTGTGTGTGTGTGTGTGTGTGTGTGTGTGTGTCATGCCATGGTCCAGAGTGGCCAAACGGATGGTGGGGAGCGTGAAGACTCGGATGCTGGTCTCCACGAAGCTCAGTTGGCATCACAAGTACGTATATCATGGCGAACATTTCCCTTTGCCAACATAATACTAGACGCTTGGGATGAGCTCCAAATCTGCCTTCCAGCGCAGTAAACACATGCCTATTACCACGCTGAGGAGACGAAAATAGAATTCGTGAAATACTGCTGTTTGTGCTGTCGATCTTATTCATGACCATTCCTTTGATCTTTGACCCCGTGGTTCTGCATAAAGGGCAAACGAAATTGCCGAGCTAGAGCACAGTCCTCTAAAATATTGAAAGAAAACAAAATATATCAAAAGAATTTAAAACAACCTCCTTCGCTTATGCATACACACGCTCTTTGCTATTCATCGACCCATTCCACATGGCTCGTCTTGACCACTCCGGCTCGCCTGTTCCTGTCCAGCCGCCTCCTGTGTGCTCTTTCTCCTCCCCTGCCATCCCTGGACTCCCATTTACCACGTTAAGTCCACCGTGCTTCAGTCTTGAGCATTATTGATCCTCTTGGGTAAGCAGTTGAAACTATTAACCTTTTTTTCAGGCCGATTTTTTTTCTTTCACCACTTAAATTCTTAATGCTTGATCTTTAGACTTTTCAGTTCCACAAATCTAACCTTTGGTGTTTTATTTTTTATTTTTATTATTGCTCTGGCTATTCGTGTCACTCTTGTCTGTACCTGAGGCTGACAAACCGTTTTTCGCTTTATATTCACAGAGGTAGTCGTCGTGCAGGACGACGACATGGGGAAACGTGCCAGACAGGCGGGGCTGCGTGTTCCCCATGCAAAATGTCCTCGGCTGCTGTACTTCGCTGTTTCAATAAAGGAGAAGTAGCTCAACTCTTTGAAATTTATCTTTTTATTATTGAAATCTCTCTCTCTCTCTCTCTCTCTCTCTCTCTCTCTCTCTCTCTCTCTCTCTCTCTCTCTCTCTCTCTGTGTGTGTGTGTGTGTGTGTGTGTGTGTGTGTGTGTGTGTGTGTGTGTGTGTGTGTGTGTGTGTGTGTGTGTGTGTGTGTGTGTGTGTGTGTGTGTATTTACCTAATTGTATTTACCTAGTTGTAGTTTTACAGGGCCTGGGCTTTATGCTCGTGTGGCCCCGTCTCCATATCTACACTTATCCAATTTTTCTTGTCTGTGTGTGTGTGTGTGTGTGTGTGTGTGTGTGTGTGTGTGTGTGTGTGTGTGTGTGTGTGTGTGTGTGTGTGTGTGTGTGTGTGTGTGTGTGTGTCCAATGGCTCATACAGATATACATATCTCATTCTGCTTCATGAACATAACTTAATAACGATTTCGCTTCTTTATATTCAAGCAAAAAAACGTTAAAATTGTTCAACGAATTTCCTTACTACGAGTATTTTTAATTTCTTGTCGGCACATACAAGGCAATGCATCATTCAACTCAAGCTTTCTTTTCATCCAACCCAGCAAGGATGGCCTACTTTAAAACCATCAATCTCTCCCGCATGAGCTGCTTCTTTTCGTTGTCTATGTGTTCGTTCGCCTGAGGATTTCCATGTGTAATTAATTGTACCTCTCAAATGCCTAGTTATGCATCATTTTGTGTGTTTTACGTCCATGTCAATCCCAGAATCAGTGTCTTTCATTCCGAGTGGGCGCAATTACGTTATGGGAAAACTGAAAAAATCAAATCAAATCCCATTTTATGCGCGCTGTTACAACTACTCACTCTAAAAGACAACCATTTCATTATAACGCTTAAAAATAAATATCAAATGCACACAACAATGATCTCCTTGTATATATATGGGTCTCGTCGCTCTTGATACATACATTACACGTTGATTTTCGATTTACATTCCTACGTTTGATTTACATTCCTCTTACATTCATTCTCCTATCTACAACTTTCTCCACTTCCCCTTTTCCTTATCCCTCTGTGTGTATGTGTGTGTGTGTGTGTGTGTGTGTGTGTGTGTGTGTGTCTATGTGGGTGGGTGGGTGAATGGTTAGGTTGGTGGGTCGATGTGTTTGTTGTTTTACTAATTTTTGCATTCTCCGCACAGTCTCACACTCATTGCCTTCCTTCCCAGTTTCAACGACTGCAGTATTCCAGGCCGGCGCTTTACTATTGGATGCACGGAGTAAGACTACGTTGAGAAGACGCGGCATAGTTCCCAGTAGCTTTTTTCTCTTTTTTGCATATCTCTCTCTCTCTCTCTCTCTCTCTCTCTCTCTCTCTCTCTCTCTCATGTTCTTTTTCGCACTTTGTATACATTAGAGACACGAGTTGTCTTAGATGAAACGGACTACATGAACGAGCGAGAGAGAGAGAGAGAGAGAGAGAGAGAGAGAGAGAGAGAGAGAGAGAGAGAGAGAGAGAGAGAGAGAGAGAGAGAGAGAGAGAGAGAGAAGAGAGAGAGAGAGAGAGAGAGAGAGAGAGAGAGAGAGAAGAGAAGAGAAGAGAAGAGAAGAGAAGAGAGAGAAAGAAAAGACATGAGAAAGAGAAAGAGAAAGAGAAGAGAAGAGAAGAGGAATAGAAGAGAAGAAAAGAAGATTCGCGAAAAGGAAGGAAAGAAATGAGAAGAAACTTTCATAATAGAGGCAATTTATAAGGAGGAAGGATGCAAAACACATGAGAAGGAAGGCTAGCTTGATGATACAGAGCGAGAGACTGATGTAACACGGGGAGCGAGGGATGGAGGAATGACCGGAGGGAGGTTCAGAGTAAATAAAGGGGCACTCTGAAGGTAAAAGGAGGGTGGAGAGGGGCAGATGAGGACCACGTAGAAAGAGGCGTCAGATCTCAAGGAGTGCGTGAAAGAGGAAGAGGAAAGGAAAAAATGTAGAAGAGAGGAAATTAACAAGGTGAAGCAAAAAGATAAAAAGCGAAAATGGATGAGTAAGGAGGATGAAGACGAAGAGGAGGAGGAGGAGGAGGAGGAAGAGGAGGAAGAAGAGGAGGACGAGGAGGAGGATGTATGAAGGTAGGAGGGAAAGAAGAATGTGAAACTAACTGGGATCAAGAAATTAGAGTGAAGGAAGAGAACAAAGACGTGGAAAAGCAGCCGTAAGATTAAAAAAGAGGAGGAGGAGGAGGAGGAGGAGGAAGGAGAGAAAGGAAGAGGAGGAATGGGAGAGGAGGAGAAAGAGAAAGAGAAAAAGAAAGAGAAAGAGAAAGAGAAAAAGAAAGAGAAAGAGAAAGAAAAAGACAAGGAGGAGGAAGAGGAAGAGGAAAAGGAAAAGAAAAAAGAGAAAGATGAGGAGGAAGAGGAAGAGAAAGAGAAGGAGGTGATGGAGAAAGAGGAAGATGAAGCAAATGAATTCTAATTGGAAAAAAAAAAATGTTGAAGTGGAAAAAGAAAATGGCAAACGGAAGAAACATCCTTGATTTCATGAAGGTAAGAAAGATAAGCTAATACTTTTCCTAACTTATTTGCATCTTATTATCTTTCTATGCCGTTGAATACAAGAGAGAGAGAGAGAGAGAGAGAGAGAGAGAGAGAGAGAGAGAGAGAGAGAGAGAGAGAGAGAGAGAGACGAGAAAGTATAGGATAACGGCCCTAACACAAGGCACATGCAAACCTGGGTGCGCACTGCCAGCTATTTCGTTTCCCTTAAAGGATGAAAAGTGATCACCTTGTTATCTGGTCACAGCTTGACTCCTCGTGTGTTTCCCATTAAGACAAGGGACGCTTCCTCGTGTTTCTAGCTGTCTGTGTTTTGTTGCCGCTTCATTTTGGCATTCATTTCCTGCTGTTGTCTTAATATTTCGCATGTATATGTTCATTATTCGCTCCTCTAATGTCTATCTTTTCTTTCGTCTCTGCCTGTCTGTTTGTCTGTCTTTTCTTTAGCCTCTGTCTGTCTGTCTGTCTGTCTGTCTGTCTGTCTGTCTCTCTCTCTCTCTCTCTCTCTCTCTCTCTCTCTCTCTCTCTCTCTGTGTGTGTGTGTGTGTGTGTGTGTGTGTGTGTGTGTGTGTGTGTGTGTGTGTGTGTGTGTGTGTGTGTGTGTGTGTGTGTGTGTGTGTGTGTGTGTGTGTGTGTGTGTGTGTGTGTGCGCGCGCGTGATATTGTTAAAAAGTCTTGTTGCACTGAAGGTTGATTTATGAAAATTTTACATAAGCTCAGATGTTAAAGAAGGACATGAAGATACGACGACAGTAATGAAAATGATGCTGATGATGATGATGGCGGATGATAAAAATGGCTTTTCTAAGATTTTTCTGGAATGGGTAAAAGAAACATCCATAAAGAATACATTCCAGAAAATACTAAGCGCGATGATTGCAAAGACGTCGGTACTGAATGTGATGACAACGATACAAATAATATGAGGCAGCAGCGGCACTTGCAGCATATCTCTAGAGTTGCTGCAGGATGGACTATGGGGTCATACAGGCCTTGGGATGGAGGTGAGAGCACTGTGCGCGGATGTCATGGAAACGGCCACGACAAGACAGTTCTGTGCCTGGAAGAAGTGCCGCTCGTCCCATCAGGAAAGGAAAATCAGGCTGGCGCGGCTGACATGACAATAACCGTACTGCTCTCCTCAGCGTGCCGTGTCCGCTCACTTGTTGCTTAAGTGATTTCAGACTCTGTGAAAGCTTCTAAGATCCTAACAGGCTTTAACACACCTCGTGAAGTCAACAACAGATCCTTTCCTCCTCTATTAGAAGCACTTTATGTCTGGAAATACTGCCGCAAGTTGGAGCAGTTAGTATTACCAACACAATCATGGATAATAACAGCTGCTGCGTGAACTTGAATCAAAGCACATATGCTTCCTATATTACAGCTGTTGTCATCCTCTAGTGAAAAGTTACTCCCCCTTTAGGAAAAGCAATTAGCTTGTGTTGTATTCCCAGAAATGCATTACGTTAATGCTCCAATATCCAAGGTAACAAATGATCTAATATTTCTGAAATCATACCAAGCTGTTTGACTAAATTTATGATGAAAAGTTTTAAAAAGATGTGAAAAAACATATAATAGTGCCGAATATATTACTAATTACTTTATCGAAATTTTCATTCCTCCATCATGAATCTACATTATGGAATAAACAATTCCAGGCGCTTCCCTTTCAGGCCTTGCATTCACAGGGTTTCCTACCGTGGCTTCCCTAATGGCTATTTATCAAGAAGACTAAGATGAGTTGCACCAGCACTCCTTTTACCCTCTCCATGGCGAGCTCCACCCTCAGCATAACATACAAACTAACGATGCACGCTACATACATAAAATGTAAAAACCCAAGCTATATTCTAACGTAACAAGAGTTTCCGTGATTATTTTTCATGGGCTTAGAGACTTGGTTTCATATTTGCTGAAAACATCCTTTACTTTTTATTCATTTAACTTGCACAGTTGCTTAACAAATAAGATTACTCGCTAGCTTGCAACTTCTTAATGAACCACCTGGACATCTGGTGAGAGCTGGTGTTTCTTTTTTTTCAATTTCTTTACCTCAAAAATCAAGACGTTGTGCCGTGAGTGGAGATCAATATATATCCTCTTTATAAGCGAGAACAAATTGCGTCTGTATCGAAGCTCGTGACATGATGGTGGGGTATCAAACAATATAAAGTGAAACCACCAAACTTGGACAACAGACACACGTACTATACCATACAAATTATAGCACACACACACACACACACACACACACACACACACACACACACACACACACACACACACACACACAAACTGATTGACTGATTGATAGTTGAGTGATATTCTGACACCACAACTAAGAGACTATAATTCACAACCTCCTATTATGATGCAGTTTTGAGGCAGCTTTCTTCAGTATTACAAGTAACTTCCATGGTTAATAAATACAGGTTTCCGTGAGATGCAGTTACATTATTAGTACAGAAAGCATTGTGGTAAGATACTCGCATGCAAAGGTGAGGTAGAAGACAAGGCAGGGGGTGTAAAAATGATAATGTATAGGATTGTGCTGGAGTAATACGTGGTGTTATGTGGTAGAGATACATCGCGGTGAAGTGTTAATTTTAGAGAGCGCAGTGATGTAGTATATTTTGGAGAGCAGGAAAGGGAATTAAATGAACAAGTTGAGCAAGAAGGTTACGACGCCCGGCGCTTCTTCCTTCCCCTCGTGAGCAACATTTTCAGGGGTGGTAAATCTTGAGGTGGAAACAACGCGAATGAACTGTTTATTTTCTCTGCTAACTCTGCCAAGACACGCATCAGAACTGTAAACTCTCTCTCTCTCTCTCTCTCTCTCTCTCTCTCTCTCTCTCTCTCTCTCTCTCTCTCTCTCTCTCTCTCACACACACACACACACACACACACACACACACACACACACACACACACACACACACACATTGATTAATTGATTAATTTAGTTATGGTACGGGAATAATTTCATATGAGAGAGAGAGAGAGAGAGAGAGAGAGAGAGAGAGAGAGAGAGAGAGAGAGAGAGAGAGAGAGAGAGAGAGAGAGAGAGAGAGAGAGAGAGAGAGAGAGAGAGAGACGTACAAAGAAATACACATACAAAACAAGAAAAGAGAAGAATTAAGACTAGCATCTTACAAATTCCCCTTATCAAAAATAATAAGGGAAAAATAACAGAAACAGCTGGAGTAACACACGACACACAAGGGGATGAAAAGCTGCGATACATGAAAAATAAAAAAAAGAAGTGATGAAAGAAAAAGGGAAGGATAAATACCATCTGTGAAGCTTTACATGACAAAATATGCGTCCTCACTCCACTCGTACATACATTGTGAGGGAAGGGAAGAGAATGAAGAGAAAGGAAAGGGAAGATGCGAAAGGGAAACACCGCTGAGTCACTTGATGGGAGAGGAAGGACCATTGAAATGCTTTAGAACCATCGAGTTGAGGTGACAGCGTTAGTTGTTACTGCAGGTACTGAGGATGGTCATAAGAGTGATTTAGGTAGTAATGGTAGTACAAAAGTCGCTGTGGTGGTGATTGTGACCTTAGTATTAGTTAAATTAGTTAAGATGGTGGTGTCAGCAGTAGTATTAGTAGTAGTGGTGGTAGATGATAGTGGTGGTAGATAATAATAGTGACTGCTATAACACTGCATATCATCTTTACATATGGCACACGAAATCATAAAAGGATCACAGAAGCGTCAGAATTTTGAAGATAATAAACGAGAGACCTTCGGAGACATTTGAGATGCGAGAGAGCGAGGCACGATAGAGGGAGGTGAGGGTACGAGGCTGAAAAGAATGAAAATGAGAATGGTGAAGAAGAAATTAGCTTGAAAAGAAGAATACAATTATGAGAATGAGGAGATGGAGGATGAGGAGGACAAGGAAGAGGAAGAAGAGGAGGAGGAGGAGGAGGAGGAGGAGGGAAAAAAGAGTTAGAACACAGAGAAAACCAGAAAACAAAAAGAAATATGAGCAACATCAATTCGAGGAAGAAAGAAGACACTGAGAGCAATATAAAACATAAAAAATTGTGGTAATAATAATAAAAAATAAAGAAATGAAGGCAAAAGTGTTGGCGGAGGAAGAAGAGGAAGAGGGAGGGAAGAGGAAGAAGAACAAGAGAAGAAAGAGAAAGAGGAAGAGGATCTGATGGTGGTGGTGGTGTTGGTGGTGATAGTTTGTCACGCAGACGAAAAATTTGTCAAAAGATTTTTCAAACATTTCTGACACAACAATCAATTATTTCTCTCTCTCTCTCTCTCTCTCTCTCTCTCTCTCTCTCTCTCTCTCTCTGGGATAATTCATTTACAAGTGTTCCATATAATTATCTCTCATTCTCCTCCTCCCCTTCATGCTCTATTTCTCACACAATAGCTGTTTTTTTATCTCTTGCTTTTACTTCTTTCTTTCTTTCTCACATGTTCGCTCTTCATATTTCCTTCTTCGTCTTGGCGTTCTTTCTATAATCCTTTCTTGATATTTCTTTCTCTTTGCAGTTTGTTAGTCTATTTCTTTACCTTTCACTTCACCCTTCTCTTCTTGCCCCTCCCCTTCGACGGATTCTCTCCATTTTTCATGTTTAATCTTTTCCAATATTGCATCTCTCTCTCTCTCTCTCTCTCTCTCTCTCTCTCTCTCTCTCTCTCACGACGACGACGACGACGATGTGCCTTGCTATTCAGTGTGTATTCTGTATGCTTACACATCCACCGTAAATTAATTCATTCATTCATCTTTAAAATCAATATCTTATTTCTTCCTCTAGTCTATATGTACTATTCAAATGTTCTAGTCTTAATCAAGGTAGATGTCAACAAAATTCATTTACTTCTAGTTCACGAAATTTACAATATGTTTCTCAAACGATCGACTCCACTCAGATAAGGATATTCTAAATTTCCGGGACTTGTGAACAACCTTAACAACGAGGTGGTAGTGACACAAGAGGTATAACAAGGAGAAGCCTGCATTATCCTCGTGACTGCGTAGAGGTGTTTGTTGCTCCTGGTATGTTTATTAGAAACTGCCTCTAAGAAAATGAAAATCCACGCATATAAAAGATTCTTAGGACCTCATCGTCAGCAGCAGCAACTTAAATACGAAGTCAATAAAAGATGAAGCTCTCCCCTACAACCTTCTCCACTCGTCTGTACAATAGGTAAATAAATATCATGGTCGAAAGTTTAAATCAATACCACGCCACAGCTGCTTAAGATCTTTTGCTGGCTTAGTCCACGCCAACTTCTCACCTTTTCCGGACCTTTTTTCACGCAGCTTGACGACAAACAAGGGACAAAGTCAATGATGGTGCAGGGAGCGGAGCACATTCAAGCACAGCAGGTGAGTCGCTTGTAATTACCCACTTAAGGCGACTCCAGAGGGGAGAAGTTACTCGGGGACGATAAAATGTAACACTCGATTACCGGGATTAATAACATCATAACCAACTTTAAAGCGAGGGAAGGGAGGAGAGGAAGGGGAGTTAAAGCAGAGAGAGAGAGAGAGAGAGAGAGAGAGAGAGAGAGAGAGAGAGAGAGAGAGAGAGAGAGAGAGAGAGAGAGAGAGAGAGAGAGAGAGAGAGAGAGAGAGAGAGAGAGAGAGAGAGAATGTGTGTGTGTGTGTGTGTGTGTGTGTGTGTGTGTGTGTGTGTGTGTGTGTGTGTGTGTGTGTGTGTGTGTGTGTGTGTGTGTGTGTGCTTACATGCACTGATGAATCAACACTTAAAGTTAACGATAACTGCGGTCGATTGTTCCCATGTGATTTAATTTGTACCGCTTTTAGCCTGCGATTAGTTCCGTGGATCGTAAAAGCTCACAGCATAAACAACACTGCTGGTTCACGGCGGCAGCCACCTCCTGTGGGGCTCGGGACTCAAGCGTCATCAGGCATGCCAAGGACGAACCCTGTCAATTATCCACAATGTCATTAAGGGAGGGGACATTATGAACTCCCGGATGAGCCCACAAGAGAGTAAGCGGACCCTGCAGTTCCAGCATTGATGCAGAAAGAAGGTAAAGAAATGTCATCTCTCTGCAATTCCTGTAGTCCATTTTTTCACAGTAACGTTCAGATATAAATTAAATACATGCAACACTGTGCCGTGAGTCCCTCAAGGCGTGGAAGCAATTAATCGCAAAAATACGGATGAAATCATCTGAATTCTTGTTGCCAGATTATGGTTTAAAGTTATGAAGGATTCTCACATCCATTCACGTCATGATGAACGTGTCTTCTTGCGTCAGCCTTTTCCTAGCTTGTGGTGTGGCAGGTTGTGGTTGGTTGGAACGTGCAGTAAGTGGTGAGGTTGACATATGCTGTGTTTCTCACGGTGTTTTCTTTTACATACTTTTACATCTATTCACTTGTTCTTCATAAATTACCACATAAAATGGTTTCCTGGACAAAGATGTGCTTTCTGCTTTTATCTAACTGGATATAAACAAACATCACATTTAGTTTGAGTTTCCTGGCTCCGCAAAGCAATGGTGAAAATGGTTGGAGATTTGTTGGTGTAAAGTAATAACGCATGACTGCACTAGTACAAACACACGTGAAAATAACGATATGTTGGGTTTAGTAAAATAAAACCTTTCATGAAACAAATTCGAGCAAAAAAGATGAAGAGCGCCATTTCCTTGCTGTGAGGATATAACATCATTGGTCACATAACGGCTTCCCTGTTCATCACTGCAGCGAACACCAAACATGACCACTGTTAGAACTCTTCTCTCTTCGGTTATAGACCTTAATCGCTTTTACGTGGCCCCACAACGCTAGTTACAAGAACACTGCCATGTTATCCTCCCAACAGTGAAAAAACCTTGGCGCACCCATCGCTCCCCAGTTATCTCTGGGTTATCCCATGCTTATGAAGCAGAATGTATATCATAAATACACATGATAGAGCTCATTTTGGATATACAGATGGTCATCTATTATCTCATACTAAACTGTTAAATTAATACAGCAAGAAAGAAGTTCCTCCTATATTCTAAATATTATTAACCAATATCCTACTTCATTCTTACTAATGAGCGAGTGAAAAGCAGCTGAATATTTATAAATACCAACTACTGATAATGCAATATAGACAGCAATGACTATTATGCTAGTGACAAACTCGTGTTCCCTCACCTCAACTTACATAGAGTCTATTCAAGCAGTCATTCTGTTGTGAGGAGTCCTTAATCCATACACTATATTCTATACCATATTTTATCTTTTCTCTCAGGCAACAGTCTTTTCTGGTGCAGCACCACTTCGTCACAGCCCACTCTCATAACCTGCTCAGCCCAAGCCCATTCATCCTACCTGATGCATCGCTTCGCCAAGCTTTTGCATCCAAGCTTCGGAGAATGTCATAACGGAATTACATATTACTTTTTTCTTTTCATTGTATGATTTGTGCACTCTGCTCTATATTCAAGTGAATAAAAGTACCCGCAAAGGCAGCTCTTCAATACTATATATATATATATATATATATATATATATATATATATATATATATATATATATATATATATATATATATATATATATATATATATATACACACACGAGACCTGGATAATGGAAAAAGAGCCAATACTCTAGAAAAAGGGGACAGAAGTCAACAGCTCAAACCAACCACAAAACGAGAGAGAGAGAGAGAGAGAGAGAGAGAGAGAGAGAGAGAGAGAGAGAGAGAGAGAGAGAGAGAGAGAGAGAGAGAGAGAGAGAGAGAAGGAAGGGGGGGGTTCGAAGGGTGGAGGAGCGAGGGGCTAGCAGCAAAAAGCATGGCAAATGCATCTCAGCGGCTCAATCGGCCGTAGCACAGCGCCACGAACCAAACAGGGAAAAAAGGAATAAAAAGCATGAACGTCAACATTTTCGGAATCAAATTTCAGTCCTCTCCCTCATCCCCCACAAAACCAAACCAGAAAAAGAGAGAGGAAAAAAAAAAAAAAAGACACACGACCGTAAAGGGAAAGTTTGGTGCCTTTGCTATGAACACCATCCCTCTAACATTCCTCTAAACTATTCAGCCTCCCTCTCCTCTCTCCGCTCCTCTCTGTCTCGTATCTCCCATCGTGACCTTGAATGCAAAAAAGGTGCGGCGGGCAGCGGGAGCCACTCTTTTATTAAACAAATCCACGGGGTTACTGTAAACACAAGAATGGCCGATGCTGGCAAAACGAGGCTCACAGTCAGCACCATTTCTTAGAAAAAGAAAAAAAAAGTAAAATATAAGGAAGGTGAGAGAAAGGGAAGGGAAAGGATAAATAAACAACCACTGGGGTCACTGATTAGTCCACACTGCCACTGACATCCCTTTGCTCGTGGAATTATTTAACCCAAGACAATAACCTTCTGAAATCTGGAATAGCTCTCTCTCTCTCTCTCTCTCTCTCTCTCTCTCTCTCTCTCTCTCTCTCTCTCTGTATGTATAGTGAACCTATATATGACAGTGCAAATATAGGCACAACACTAACACTATTGTCCAATAAAAAAAAAAAAAAAGGGGGTCACAGTTCTATTCACCCAAGTGCAAAAAAAAAAAAAAAAAAAAGTAGCGGGCCAAGTTTTGTTAATTAACGGCATTTTGCATACTCCACACATCGCAAGCAGAGAAAACACCAGTAAGGGATGATGATTAGGGTGTTTTAATGTATCGAGAAGGGAACAAGGTGGCAAAGAGACATGGCATACACGATGTAATAAGTAATCATCATATACATCCACTGTCACCACCATCACTACTGCTGCTACTACGCCTACTGTTATTACTATTAATACATCTCCTAATACTATCACTGCTGTTACTGCTACTGCTATTACACTACTGCTACTACTACTACTACTACTACTACTACTACTACTACTACTACTACTACTACTACCACTATTACCACTACTAGTATTACTATTACTACTACTACTATTCCTACTACTACTACTACTACTACTACTACTATTACTACTAATTACTTTTACTACTACTATTATACTACTACTACTACTACTACTACTACAATTACTTATACCACCACTATCAACATTCTAGCAACTTTTTCCATATTTTGTAGTAGTCCGGTATGATGGTACAACTGAGCCAGGAGGCATTTTTCAGTTTTAATTAAGACCGAGAGTCAGGCAACTGACCGACAGCGTGGAAATCAGAAGAACGCATGGAATTCAGCTGAAGTCATCACCACCATCCCGTCTATCACAACCACCACCACTGCCACCGCCACTACTGTAACCATCGTAACGTTTCAGGCACATCACCAGTCACCACCACTACCATCGTCTTCATTTTTCACCACTACTACTACTACAACCACAATGTATACGGTATACTACTACTACTACTACTACTACTACTACTGCTACTACTACACCACGACCACCAAAACCACCATATGAACCTGTTATATTACCATTGTTACGGCCCGCCCGTAACATACTCCATTACCATCACCTCCTCCGCTTGTTACCTCGTTCGCCACCTCTCCGCCTCCCCTTCCACGTCACCGTCTCGTGAACCTTCCACGGCACCGTCTCATGAACCCTCCACGTCACCGTCTCATGAAGCCCCGCTACTGTCCCGAAGTTGGATTCACGCGGCACCATTCGACTCCAGCGGAAGTGTTAAGCCAGCTCTTGGCTTTCTGGAAGTCAGTCGAGGTCCAGGCCTCAACCAGTGAACACAACGCCTTTTGGACTACCGTGGGGATCAACCATCACCCAGCACTTCACCACTGCGACACCGCATAAGTATCACTTCCCCTCGTCCGTTTTTTCCACATTGCCTCCATATAGGATTAGTATTATTGTTAGGTATTAAGTTGGGTTCTTTATTGTTGTATTTATTTCTGTGTTATATGTCTATGTGTATGTCAGTTTCATGTTATATCTATGTGTATGTCAGTTTCATGTTATATCTATGTGTATGTCGGTTTCATTATGGGGTTATTAAAATAGCTTTTTAAAGTGCCCCCTTTGCATTTCCTCACCAGTTGAACCTGCAGTGTTTTTTTTTTTTTTGTTATTGTTCACCGGCTCCCCGATGCCAATCTTACCAGTTTAACCGGTGAACGTAACAATTGGCGACCGTGACAGGACCATTATAACCCATGTTCAGTGTTCCATTTTTCCAGTGACTTTTTTTGTGATTACATTATTTTTTCTTGTGTTTCTGTGTTGTGACTTTGATGTGTTTTTTTCTGTGACTTACTCTGCGTGTGGTTTAAATTTACCTTTGTGCGATCAAGTGGCTCCTTTTGGGTTAAACGTGCTTCGTGACTTTCATTGGTATCGCATAGCAGTGGTAGAGCAGGAAACCAGGTAGAAAGGCGTGTTCACCGATAGCACTTATCTCTATTTTTGCACATAGGCAGGTGTGTAATAAGTGTTATCCAAGTGTTGGGATCATCATATGTTCATGCGAACCCTCAATCCCCTCACTTCGCGGATCATTTTTCTCGCTAGTTAGAATCGGCCATTTTAACTAGTCTCTCAGACTAATCCGCCTCCTTATCAATAACAAGTCTCAGTACAATTCGCTCCTCACTCTCAAGTCTCGTAACTAGAGTAATCCGGATCCCTCTTAATGCCGTAATTCTCTAGTTTACCCCTCATTAGTGATTGTACTCATAAGTGTTTACTTAAGTATAATCTAGGTAATTTCCAAGGTTGCCTTTATTATCACTCTGCCAAGTTCCTCACTTAAGTAATTCGCTTATCATTTTTTTGTTGTTGTTTAACATCTATTTAATATGGCTTCCACTCAGTTTAACGTTGAAGATTTTTGTGCTGACCTTTCTTTGGAACAACTTAAAGATGCTAATATAAAGAAGGTCCAATGGAAAGCCATCGCTAAACATTTTGATGTTCCCATCACGTCTCAGATGACTAAAGAGGTCATTAAGAATGTAGTTGTTGAACATCTAGTGCAAGAAGGTCAGTTGCTAGGAAATGCCAAAGAGTTAACTCCCATGTCAGCCTCTACGAGGACTATAATACATAGTCCCCAGGAAGAACAGGATAAGAGTAGGATAAGTCAGTGGGAAATTGAGAAGCTTAGACTAGAATACCGGCTGCAGGAAAAACAAATGCAACTACAGGCAGAAAAAGAAGAGAGAGAATTACGAGAAAAAAAAGAAGAGAGAATTTCATTTACAACTTAAAAGGCAGGAGAAATAGTTAGAAATTCAGGAGTTAGCCCTACGAAATGACGCTAAGTCCATTAACCTATGTGGTCCACACTCCTGACCGTCGTAAGGATTCCCAACTAGTTCATATTAATCTAATGAAACCTTACCACTCCAGAACACCAAAGGACGACTTGTCTCACACTGTACCTGTATGTCTGGTAGGGAAGGAGTCTGGTCCTGTGCCCCCAGAGGAAGAGTCCGACATCGAATTCCTCTTCTCGTCACCTAAAGGACGCCCCTCAAACAGCCAAATCATGTCCAACCTTGAGGTTTTTCTTTCCTTAACACCTTCACAACAGTCTGATCTTAAAAAGTTATTGCTAGACTTTTCAGAAATCACAGGTGACCTTCCAGGACTTTGTAATACTATCCAACATGATATAACTTTAATATCTAATGACATCAAGCCTATAAGACAACCAGCCTATCGCATTTCACCCATTAAAAGAGACTTGATGAAAAAAGAGGTAGACTATCTGCTCTGTCATCACCTTGCAGAACCTAGTATATCCCCCTGGGCTTCTCCCTGCCTGTTAACATCTAAGCCAGATGGTAGTAGTCGATTTTGCACCGACTACAGGAAATTAAATAAAGTGACGGTGCCAGACTCCTACCCATTGCCCTTGATAGAGGACCTTATAGATAGTATAGGAGTAGCCAAATTTGTAACCACCATAGATTTACTTAAAGGTTACTACCAGATTCCCCTCTCGGACGAGGCCCGAATAATATCCGCCTTCATCACCCCCTTCGGACTATACCAATACACAGTGATGCCCTTTGGCTTGTCTAATGCTCCCGCCACCTTCCAGAGGGCTATAAATTACATCACCCAGGACTTGGAGGGAACATCTGCCTATCTGGACGACCTGGTGGTGACTTCGGACGACTGGGTGACACATCTGACCCGTCTCCGGAGGCTGATGGGTCGGTTGCAGGAAGCCGGGCTTACAATCAACCTGGCCAAGTCCACCTTCGGGAAGTCTACGGTGGTCTACCTGGGACATGTGGTGGGAACGGCAAGGTTCGCCCCAAGAGAGCCAACGTGGAGGCCATCCTTGGCTTCCTGTCCCTACCACCAGGAAAGCTCTCATGAGGTTCTTGGGGATGGCTGGTTTCTACAGACGATTCTGTAGGAACTTCTCCACCCTGGCCGCCCCTGACGGACCTTATCAGCACTTCCGTCCCCTTCCACTGGACCCCGACCTGTGACCAAGCCTTCCAACATCTCAAGGCGTTCTCTCCTCGGAACCAGTGGTCTGGACGCCAGATCACTCCCGCCCCTTCCATCTACAAGTGGACGCGAGTGGAGTTGGAGTGGGTGCTGTCCTCCTACAAGCGGACCCCACAAGCGGCATCCTCCATCCCATCGCCTATCACTCCACCAAGCTGAAGAAACACCAACTCAACTACTCCACCATCGAGAAGGAGGCTCTGGCACTCGTCCTGGCGCTCCAACGTTTTGAGTGCTACCTTCATCCTGGTCCTCAAACTACGAAGGTCTTCACCGATCACAATCCTCTGGCCTTCCTTCACGCCATGAAGAACCGAAACCAACGCATTCTTAGGTGGGCCTTTCAACTTGGAAGTCCACCATATCAAGGGGGTGGACAACATCATCGCCGACGCCTTATCAAGATCTCCCGTCTCACCTCCTTCATGAGCCATTACGGAGGTCTTAGGGGGGGAGAAAATGTTACGGCCCGCCCGTAACATACTCCACTACCATCACCTCCTCCGCTTGTTACCTCGTTCGCCACCTCTCCGCCTGCCCTTCCACGTCACCGTCTCGTGAACCTTCCACGGCACCGTCTCATGAACCCTCCACGTCACCGTCTCATGAAGCCCGCTAGTGTCCCAAAGTTGGATTCACGCGGCCCCATTTGACTCCAGCGGAAGTGTTAAAGCAAGCTCGGCTTTCTGGAAAGTCAGTCGAGGTCCAGGCCTCAACCAGTGAACACAACGCCTCTTGGACTACCGTGGGGATCAACCATCACCCAGCACTTCACCACTGCGACACCGCATAAGTATCACTTCCCCTCGTCCGTTTTTTCCACATTGCCTCCATATAGGATTAGTATTATTGTTAGGTATTAAGTTGGGTTCTTTATTGTTGTATTTATCTCTGTGTTATATGTCTATGTGTATGTCAGTTTCATGTTATATCTATGTGTATGTCAGTTTCATGTTTCATGTTATATCTATGTGTATGTCAGTTTCATTATGGGGTTATTAAAATAGCTTTTTAAAGTGCCCCCCCTTTGCATTTCCTCACCAGTTGAACCTGCAGTTTTTTTTTATTGTTATTGTTCACCGGCTCCCCGATGCCAATCTTACCCGTTTAACCGGTGAACGTAACACCATCACCACCACAACCCACACCACCACTACAATCATACATACTAATCACCACCACTATTGTAATTATCTTTCACCATCCACCACCATCACCAACACTACAACCAACATCTATATATCTACGCGTTACACAACTAACAACACCACCACCACCATCACCCATTACCAATATTGCTTAATTGAGTTTTCTAAATACAAGCTGTTCATTCTATTGGTGGCTGGTTGGCTGCTCATTCGTTAGTGTGTGAAAGACCTCGATATTGCCCTGTGAGCTTTTGATTAACAATTTTTCTCCAATATGTATACCAAAAAATATGTTATTATATTTCCCTGCCCCTCCCTCTCACCCCTCTCTCTCTCTCTCTCTCTCTCTCTCTCTCTCTCTCTCTCTCTCTCTCTCTCTCTCGTCACACAGCAGCAGTAAGTGACGTGGATCGGAAGGTCGACAGAATTCCCGCTTCAGGGAGTCGAGCTGACAAGCATTTCCCTCGTGTTCTGTTTATCAAGCCACCAGGGGCCCCCACGTGCTACAGGATGAGAGGGAAGGAAGGGGGTAAGGGGGAGGGGAGGGGAGAGAGAGAGAGAGAGAGAGAGAGAGAGAGAGAGAGAGAGAGAGAGAGAGAGAGAGAGAGAGAGATGGGAGAGGGCGGAAAGAGAGATAATGACGAGGCAACAAGGGGAAGGAACAGACGTGAACATTTATCTACGAGACGTACTGCATGTGTGTGAAATAAACAGAGTGCACGAATAAATTGATATTGAAGAGTGTGTGTGTGTGTGTGTGTGTGTGTGTGTGTGTGTGTGTGTGTGTGTGTGTGTGTGTGTGTGTGTGTGTGTGTGTGTGTGTGTGTGTGTGTGTGTGAGTGCGCCAGCGTGCGTGCGTCCTCTCCATCAAACTTTAAGATGTTTCATGATAACATTATAAGTCGTTTGAATTATTGCAACTTCTTCATGCACGTCATCTCAGCTCTCACTTTGCTGGCGGAAAAATATTAAACTTATATATAAAGTTTAATATTTTTCCGCATATATATATATATATATATATATATATATATATATATATATATATATATATATATATATATATATATATATATATATATATATATAATTTTTTCCCGCCAGCATATATATATATATATATATATATATATATATATATATATATATATATATATATATATATTATATATATATATATATATATATATATATATATATATATATATATATATATATATATATATATATATATATATATGAATAATGTCTGATAATTCTATATGCACGCTCTGCGACTCCTCCTTTCCTTGAACGCGTATATTACAATGCTTTCAATGTCAATACAATACATAAATTTTCCTATTAGTGCAATAAACATATATTTCCAAATAAATCTTCGTCCTTGCATAAATTTAGTGTTGCATGTTCCCTTCCATCAGTGAGCAATGAATATATAGTTCTGAGAGACTTTGCATGTCTGTGTCTGTTTTGTGGTTTGGAGAATCACTGGCAGGCACAACCCCTTCATCCCCAAAAAGACACGAATATACACCTACGGGTTTCCTCGTTTCATTTGTATTGATTGGATGGAGGAAGGAAAAAACGATACGACACAGACAGACCCTTCTATTTCCCGGTCTAGGAGACGTTAATGCTCCCATGTTTTAGTTGCACGGACTAGACACAAGAAAAAAATGAGACAAGAAACGATCTACCCCTTTCACAAACCTTGCCCCGCTTCCCTCAGGTGCAGGCCACACTGCCACCCGGCCAAACCTGCACGGGCGACGGAGAAGAATGGTTCCAGTTCTCTTTAAGTGGTCGTGCACGCATCGTCCGCGACCTGAGAGAAGAAAAGCCTCAAAACCAAAGGAGCTGAAGACAATACTCTCGCCGTGGGTGCTGAAACATTAGGTGGCTTCCTTGCTTGGTGGTAAAATACATGAGTGTGGAAGAGGCCGTATTTTCCTTCGATGGTTTGGAATGTACAAAGTTAAGTGGAGACAGGCAGGATGAGAGACACTATCCGTAAGAGATTAAAACCTTAAGTGCTTCGTGTCAATCTGAGTCTGATTAATTACGAGTATTACTACGTTCAGCATAAACAATCACGCATCTTATACTCTTTGTCGGGAAAACGTCCTTTGCAATATGTAGACTGATAAATGAGGTTCGATTCCTCACAAAGTCAAACTGAATCGATGAAGTAAATGTAAACCTCAAACACAGGACAATTTTCTAATGGTGTAAGGATGATTGTTGAAGTAATGAGCTCCGAGGATTTATGTGAGTGCGGTATTACATGTTTTCCCAAAATCAACAGAAAATTACTCCTTGCTCTTTCCAAGTCCCCAGTGCTCTTGACTTGATGTTTGTCGCCTGTACTGACATGCTCTCTGACGGGAAGAGGCAGCAGTTTACAGGCAAGCGCTTGAGTCCCGAGGGATCAATTACGAAGACGCTGAAATGAGATGCTCAACTTCGCTCTGCTATCCGAGACCCAAATCTGCCCTCGATTTCCTTCCCCCTCTCTCTCTCTCTCTCTCTCTCTCTCTCTCTCTCTCTCTCTCTCTCTCTCTCTCTCTCTCTCTCTCTCTCTCTCTCTCTCTCTCTCTCTCTCTCTCTCTCTCTCTCTCCGTAATAAAAATATCAAACACCTGAAGCGAGAGAAAAAAACTATGGCATTATTTTTTTCACGTGGTAACCGTCGCTCTCAAACATCATCTCACTTTTAACGCATCTAGTTATTGCCTTAATGCTCCGCTTAAAAAACAAACATAAAACGTAAGTCCACTCTTGATTTTTTTATGGGAGTACTTTATTTTTCACCCAGCAGTTCACTCTAAGCTAAGTGCAGTTGTAATGAAAAATTAGAAGAATTCTTGTAGTTGTGGCATAAAAAGTGAAAAATCTTTACATATATATATATATATATATATATATATATATATATATATATATATATATATATATATATATATATATATATATATATGTGTGTTTCGACATCGATGATGAATTTTGTCTGAACCTATTATTTCTGGTTCTATCATGGCTACTGATCCTAAGGACTTTCCTGGTGTTCCCTTTGTTATAACCCCTATAACATTTAAATACTTCTATCAGGTCCCTACGTCTCTATGGGAAATGCAAATGTAACAACTTCAATCTTGCTTCGTAGGGAATATCTATCATCCTTACATCATTTTAATCATTCTCCTTTACATTCATTCTAATAGACCTATATCCTTAATATAATGTTGAAACTAAAGCTGTAAATCATAATCTAGGTGCAATCTGACCAGCGCCAAAGATAACTTTAATATTACTTACGGACTTCTATTTTTAATATTCCTATAAATATTCCTAGTACCCTATTTGTCTTTTTTTCTATTCTCTTTGCATTGTTTTCTTAGACCAAGATCGGAGCCAGCTATAACTCCTAAATATTTTCGTATCTTGAACATACCTGGCTGGGTCTCATTGTTTATTGTGTACCCGTTGTGAGAAATGTAGAAAATCAAAACAATAGGATGATGGCTTGGTGGATTAGAGCATTCACGCTGATTAGGAACAGTTTGAGTGCAGACAGGATTCCAGCAAGAAAGAAAGGCAGATGCAGCTAGATACACGGTCGGAAGAGTTCGACAAAGCAAGGTGCCCGCACGAAAGCACAGTTTCGGAGAACAATAGGAGGGAACCCATCAGATCAATAAACCTTCCGATGGTAAGGCCAGCGAGAACATGGAAAACATCACTGCGTAGGTCTTGAATAAGTGGTATGAAATGATCAGAGAATGGGTGAGAGGAAGGAACAAGCACTGAATCACCCACGTTAGTTTTAGCAAAGATTTAGCTTAAGAGATATATTAGGTTGCAGATTGGAATAAAAGACAGACAGATGAAGAAACAAATTTGTTGGAGATATTTTTGACGAGAGCCCAGTGTTTCTTCATCCTCCGTTTTCCGCATCACTGGCTTCGCTTCTACGCAACACCTCGGTCTCTCCTGTCCTAACTTAAGACAAAACTATCTTGCACTACATTTTACATAAACATCATATACTAATGAGTCGTTTCATTATTAGAATTATATTTTTTAAGTCGAAAAAAGGGAAAAATTTCGCACTCGTAAGTAGTGGCCAGAATATATAATGTGCGCCTTTCCTTGACGATAACAGGACAACGGTTGAGCAAGGAAGACGGAAGATGCTGGTATTATTGAGGTGACTGACCAAAGGAGGATTATGTGTTCCAGAACTGAAAGGAAATGACACACAACCATTATGCTTATTACACAAGGGTTAGCATACTGGAAAGGCAACGCCACTTGACTGCAGCATCCATTAAAAATAAAAAGAATAAATAAACAGACCAGCTAATAACCAATTTTCATATCTTGCACAGAATTAAGTACTGATCTTGATTTTTTCTTTTTATTTTATTCATTTTTTTATTTTTTTGTTTTGTTTTGTTTTGTCTTGTCTTTCAGTGGACAACCTAAAAGGATATATTTTTTCCTTTCCTTCTTTTCCCATGATCTGACTTCCTTACACAAGCACAATGTGGATTACCAGTTCCAGATATACACGAAACAAAAAGAAAAAAAGAATTTAGTACACTGCACGAATATACCGGATGGATTACCAGTTCCAGATATACACGAAACAAAAAGAAAAAAAGAATTTAGTACACTGCACGAATATACCGGATGGATTACCAGTTCCAGATATACACGAAACAAAAAGAAAAAAAAAGAATTTAGTACACTGCAAGAATATATCGGAGAGAAACAATCTTATTCAAGCTGTTCCTGCAGTGTCAGCAGGGCACAGCAGGAAGCCAGTGGAAGCAGGACGCCAGTGGAGGACGAGGGTGACTTTATTCTCACTGAAGTATTAAACATTATTATGCATGCAATCGGAAATAGAATAATGTTGAACGCAGTGTGGTGCCCTGGAGGAAATAGTCTTATCGAATTTCAAGGCAACAATAATTTTTCTGACAGAGAAAAATTACGTATTCTAAAATCCTAGCAGGACGCAACACTTAATAACGGAGTTCCTTTGCAGGGGAAACGCGACTGGCCTTGGTCTGAACTGCTATAAAAAAAATACCAAACTGGCATTCTCAAAAAGCAGACGGCTGGAGAGTCTAAATGGAAGAGACCAGTTTAAATTCGATGTGTTTTGCCGTCCTTTGATATTCGGCATTAGTTGAGGTATTGAGGTGATGACAGCATGCGAGGAGGAGGAATGCAGTCATCAGGTTGAAATGAATGCCAATTATGGAAGTAGCATAAGGCAAGATGATGTGAAGCACTACCGCGGAATGAAGGATTAAGATGATGAAACAATATGTAAACCGAGCTAAGGCTTTTCTTTCAAGAATTGTCTTTCTTCATGTAAGTACTTGTAATTCGCTCTCAACAATAAACCTGTAACATAAAACACAAAAAACACACACACACACACACACACACACACACACACACACACACACACACACACACACACACACACACACACACACACACACGTAACAAAATATTCACATCATCATTCATTCCAGTGTGTTGCACTTAAGATTAAATATTACACTAGATGAACAGCTTCATAAGCCTAGCAAATTAATTTACATTGTCATGAAGTTAAGCAGGCTATAAGTTGTGAAGAGGAATTAGCAATTATGGTATGCGAGTTATAATAAGGTTAAGGCATACGGTGGATTACTGCACGTCGTTACATTGTTAAGTTTCTCTGGCTCTGTAGGACACTGCTAACACGCACTTACTGCGGTGATGATCCGGGAAACCTCGCGGTCTCGCTAAATCTTACTTTGCCTAATTACGAAGTGGTGGGTGGCAGAGGAATACTTAGGTAACATGTCTGAGAGAAAAAAAAAAGTTATAATAAAAACTCCAGTTTTACATGAAAGTACCTCGGAATTATGGGAATTTCGTATTGGCTCGCGCAATATGAAAGCAGGAACGGAAATGAAAAAATTTAACTGCCCAACCTAAGTAGTGACTGACAATATACAATTTGTATGAACAGATTTTCCTTATAAAAAAAAGTGGTCGTTCTTCGTGCTATACTCTTGAAAAACGTTGTTTTACACTTGAGTGTGCTCTGGGTGGATTTCACCGTCACATTTACGGATATCCATCGTATATCCATCAGTAGCATCGAAAATATCGAGAATTAAACCCCTTGTGCTACAATGTCCGAGGAAGTGGAAAAAGAAACAAAATAAGAGATGGCAGCAAAATTATTTGCTTGTAAATGTAAACGAAAAAATGGACGCATAAATTCATATGAAAATCTTTTTATTTGTGCAGTGACGCACATCTCCAACATTTTGTCCAATACTTTGTTCCCAGTGAAAAAATAAATGATAGCATTATCAGTAATGTACTACTGATCAACATATGTGAATAGTAAAGTTGCCTTAATTCTTCCTAACAACGTGAGTCTAATTACGGTCAAGTATTTTTCGTCTAAATCTAAGAGATATTTTGTTTAATTATTTAAATATTATTTTGTGGAGCTGCGTACGGAAAAAGATTTAGGAATTAATGAAAAAATACTGCAGGCTTCAAATTCAGTACCCTTCCCATTTGCATATATGCTGTGCTGAAGGAAAAAAAAAGGGGGAATAGGAAATAAATAAGGATCGCTGTGCCTCAGTTTTGACCAGTACAAATTTATATCCATGAATATATCTGTAATTCAATAATCAACTGCATTTCGTCCATGAGCCTTTATGTTAGCTCAGCGGAAAAAGAGAAATCTAATGACTTTACACTTACTCAGTAAATATCAGTACCCCAAGTTTTGACACGTGCAAAAAAATCTGTTAAATAATTAATCCCCACCAGCAGCAAGCACAACACAAACATAAAAAGCTAAGGATAGATATTGATATAGAATGAATAATAAATATCTTTGTGTTTGTCTCAATACATACCCGCGTTTCCACATGTATCCACTTGATGTGATGCCTTTCTGTAACCTGTTATCTTTGAATGTTTTTCCGTATGTGATTCCTTTCAAGTTTAAACACTAATCAACAGTGCGGCACTGTGGCGCATCCTTAAAGCGTTCGTTCTCTTATCAGGGTTATTCTCAAAGACCATAGAAAGGATGAGCCGGTTTATCTTAGATGTTCTCTTTTTTAATGACGCAGATTTCTTATTTTATCAATAGAATCATAAACACTTATGAAAATACGAATAACCTTCCAATATAGCTTGCTAAATGTTCTTTGAAGGAATTGCTGACACTTGGAAGAAAATGTGTTTTACCTCCTTTATTTCACGTCTAGATTTTCAAATAGTCAGAGTAATGGTTCTCTTATTCTCTCACCGAGTCATCATTGGCATTACTCTTCTGCACCTGCTATCTCGTGTCTCTCCCTCCTCTCCATGCTCTGGGGTCCCACTTCATGATACTTTCTACTTCATTCTATTCATCCAACTTTACCGAAGAAAAGTAATCAGCACCGTCACTTTTTTATTCTCTCAACTAATAAGCTTTGAAAAGTTTGCTCTTGTATTTTCTGTCTTTCTGAAACTTTGACTTTTCAGGAGACGTGTTTATGAAATAGATCGATACCTACACTCATCTTAAGATATCTAAGTTTGATTGCGCATGCATCCATTTTCCTCCTAGCCGTGTATTATGTATCAATGGCTTTTATCCAAATTTGTTCTAGAGATTTCATGGCTTTCCATCTGATGTGACATGAATTGAATAAACCTGGACTATAATACGTTGAGGTAATTTCATCGCACTTTGTTGATCCTGTGGATGGAATTACGACAACGAATTGATGAAAGGGGATGAAAATGGATGAAATTCAACTCGACCAAACCTTTTCCCTCACGCACACCATCCCTTCCCGTGAGTGCCGAGGTGATAGAGCAAGGCCCGAGCACCTGCAGGGAGCCGTCACGTGAGGCAGCCATTCACGAGGGAAGATTTGTATCGAACTCCAAGGTGAATGGTGTGTGTGTGTGTGTGTGTGTGTGTGTGTGTGTGTGTGTGTGT
>NC_059294.1:23254471-23266971 GCF_017591435.1 Portunus trituberculatus
TTTCAAATGCAAAATACAAATATTTCAGGTTTCGAAGAATATGCTTCCAAGTGAAACAAATTCAGTGAAATACTGTAAACAGCAACGTGAATGATTTGAAAGACTTACTGTTCCAGGTAGCGTGAGGGACAACGGTGATATGAATACTGAAATACAGAAATATCAACAAATAAATTACCCACTTAAGTTCCGTTCACCATACAAAGTTGAAAGCGTTAATGAAAACCAGAGGACAAATGTCATGAAACCTTCCCTTTGAAAGAGTCTCTCTCTCTCTCTCTCTCTCTCTCTCTCTCTCTCTCTCTCTCTCTCTCTCTCTCTCTCTCGTTTTGTTGAAAATAACGAAATTCACCATTGGACCATTGTCTTGGTATGTATTATTCATTATGTTATAATTTGTCCATTAACTTGAAAAGAAACAAATCGAGTCATTCCTCGTAGCAACAACCAAAATACAAATACCAACATTGTGAGGGATGTACTCGCAACTAGTCCTGCTACTGACTTCTCCAGATACATGACGCTCTTATGACTGAAAAAAGGAATGGTGATCGAAGGTTCACGGTTTACTTAGATTTTTCTTGGAAAAGCGTTTGTTTCCGATGAAGTGATCAAATGACAGTGTTGCAGTGTTACTACCGCGATTGGGGACTAAGAGAGCTCCTTGCATGCAACACGGCCACTTTGCATTACTCGTATGAGTACATCAAATTTTGATGGGAAAGTTATCAAATTAATAATATACACTTTGGAAATTCTATTTTGTAGAGCAAGAATATCCTTGCTATAAACAGATGTAAAATAGTACACCGACGTAAAAAAGAGAAAAATAGTATTACCAAGCGTGTTGTTATTGATGAGTGGTCATAACATTTGAAAAGCAAACAATGTTTTGGCAAAGTGAAGTTGTTTGAAATGTAGAGAAAGATTTAACGTGTTAAATTTATGAAAAGTGTGTGTGTGTGTGTGTGTGTGTGTGTGTGTGTGTGTGTGTGTGTGTGTGTGTGTGTGTGTGTGTGTGTGTGTGTGTGTGTGTGTGTGAGCGAGAGAGAGAGAGAGAGAGAGAGAGAGAGAGAGAGAGAGAGAGAGAGAGAGAGAGAGAGAGAGAGAGCTATGATAAGAACTTTTATATGAGTGTGGGTGAAGGTTGGTGGAATACAACATGTACCATTAACAGTATGAAGCAAAACAGTGACTGACTAACCACATGGTTGGAGGCGACTTCATCAACAGCTAATACGTTTCTTGAGAGAGTGTGTGTGTGTATATATATATATATATATATATATATATATATATATATATATATATATATATATATATATATATATATATATATAGACGGTCACTGTTCTTCCCCTAAAACTATCAACAGTGGTGTTCCACAGGGTTCTGTCCTATCACCCACTCTCTTTCTATTATTCATCAATGATCTCCTAAATCTGACTCAATGCCCTATCCACTCCTATGCTGATGATACCACCCTGCATTATTCAACAGCGTTCAACAGACGCCCAACCCAACAACAATTAAATGACTCAAGGCGAGATGCTATAGGACGCCTAACTTCTGATCTTTCACTTGTTTCTGATTGGGGCAGAGAAAACCTGGTTTTGTTCAATGCCTCAAAAACTCAATTTCTACAACTATCTACTCGACATAACCTTCCAGACAACTATCCTCTCTTCTTCAATAACACTCAACTTCCCTCTCCTCTACATTAAACACACTCGGTCTATCCTTCACTAAAAATCTAAACTGGAAATTTCACATCTCTACTCTTGCTAAATCAGCTTCCAAGAAGTTAGGTGTCCTATGGCGTCTTCGTCCATTTTCTCTCCCTCCCAGCTGCTTGCTCTGTACAAGGGCCTTATCCGCCCGTGTATGGAGTATGGCTCTCATGTCTGGGGGATCCACACACAGCTTTACTAAACAAGGTGGAATCTAAAGCTTTTCGTCTTATCAACTCTTCTCCTCTAACTGACTGTCTTGATTCTTTAAGTCACCGCCGCAATGTTGCATCTTTATCTGTCTTCTACCGCTGTTTTCATGCTGTCTGCTCTTCTGAACTTGCTAACTGCATGCCTTCCCCCTCCTGCGGCCTCGCTGCACAAGACTCTCTACTTCTTCTCATCCCTATTCTGTCCATCTTCCTAATGCAAGAGTTAACCAGTATCTTCACTCCTTCATTCCCTACACTGGTAAACTCTGGAACTCTCTACCTGTGTCTGTATTTCCACCTGCCTATGACTTAAACTCTTTCAAAGAGGAGTGTCAAGACACCTCTTACGTTAACTGGACCCTCCTTTTAGATTTTTCTGTTTTCTCTTTCTACTTTTCTTTTAACAGGGCCTGGCAACCAGCGGGATTTTTTTTTCCAACACTGTGTTTGCCCTTGGCCAGTGCCCATATATATATATATATATATATATATATATATATATATATATATATATATATATATATATATATATATATATATATATATATATATATATAAGTGACGTTTCATAGGCGAAAACTTCGAGAATCAGTCTACAAGTTTTCTCGGACGGAGAGAGACTGAGGTACCATTACAGAAATCAATGTTCCACACAGAAGACTGAACAAATACAGCGGTAGACAAAATGAGAAATAAGGTAACCTGAGAGAAATGGCACACAATTACTTGTAACACAGGTGAAGAAGAAAGATGCTACCAGCAGTGGAGAAGAGAAGGAGAGGGCAATTATTTCCTTTTTTTCCCTCTCACCCTGGCAATATTGGTACTCTCCCCACACCTGGCCATCATACTGAGGGGAGAGTGCACGCAAACCACCTGCAGGAAATGTTTTATAATCTACAACAATGTTCTTTTGGACCAGTACAAATATGTAGGTATTATTCCTGTATCAACTACCAGGGTTATATTCACTACCACCACATAGAATACTTTACATTGAGACTCCAACTGTACAACGTTGGGCTCTAATTATCATTCATACATAATCTGGAATTAACAAAACAATCCTACCACGTAATAATCATTGTAACGTATGCTGTCATGAAGGAACATGTACGTAAACGTGTAAGAACAGTGGAACACTTTCCGCAGCGGGATAATTCAGGTAAATATATTTTTGTTTTAACATTATTACTGATATTAACATTATTATTATCATTATTACCATTATTATATTACCATTACCTTTATTATCATTAATATTACTATCATCATCATAATTTCTCACCATTAACACCATTATCATATTTTTGCTACATTCGATCTCCATCATCAATATCATCAGTACCATCCCCACCAATAATGACATGCTCACTGAACCGCCATGATAAACAGCAAATAAGTTCGATTAAAGTTTACGGTGTGGTTCATTTTGATTAAACTTGTCGGTGCAGTTATAAAACATCCAGAATTTGGAGAATGAAGGGAAGAACACTTTAGATTCGAGTAAAAAACTAAGCAATAGAGTGAAGTGGATCCAGCAAGGAGATAGAGGCATTATTCACTGTTGTATTATCATTTGTTTTCTCATGGATATAATTTTTGAGATGTGATCTTTTATTTCTAAAATTAAGGGAATAAGCGAGAGATATTGGCTTGTATTTTCAAACAAACTGGCCTTCATTCCATAAGAAAGTACCAAAGTTAACCATTTGGGTTCTCTCGACTTTTGTTCCTGTCAATGATACAAAATCTGTTTAACTTCCGTTGCGGTCATGAAAACATTCCTCAAAACACCAATAACTTTAACAGTATCGTGTTTGATATTATCGAGGTAAGGTGACGATGTATTTGAAAATACGTTCCTTTGTCTACAAAATATCGCTTCACCTATAAAACATGAGACGCGTAATACAAGCCAGGCCATCCTATATATAAATTAAGGAGTCCCACAACATTCTGAAAACAATAGTACCATTGTATTTCTTGGGATGTCGAGTGCACGTACTTGTAATCACAGTGAAAGCTTGCCAGTGCCGGCGCCAGATTCGTGAGGTGGAATGACGTGTGACTGACATCCAGTGTGCATTGTTTGTACTGGTGAAAAAAACACCTAAACAAAATGTCTCACACATGGAGTCACAGAGCGCCATCACCACCATTGCCGCTGTCAGGCTCTTATAGATACGAGGATATTACATCAGTTCTTAAGAGCTTAGGAATATAACAGAAGCTCGAAGAATACTATGTATACACGTGGCAGTCCCTGCATGCAAAAAACACACTATTTTCACCAATCATTCTCATCTATACATTCATTTGATATTCTTTTAAATCACTCCAGTGACTAACACCTTGAATACTAAATAGATTCCGTTCATTTGCGGCTCTATTTGGTAATAATCCACTAACTTACTTTAAAGTTTAACTTTTCAAGCTTGAATACACAATTTCTTTTCCCTCTTATGCTTCGTGTTACAGGGCAGATATCGCTGCACGTCTCTTCGTTTGCACGACAACACACACACACACACACACACACGCCGGTAGCTCAGTGGTTAGAGCGCTGGCTTCACAAGCCAGAGGACCGGGGTTCGATTCCCCGGCCGGGTGGAGATATTTGGGTGTGTCTCCTTTCACGTGTAGCCCCTGTTCACCTAGCAGTGAGTAGGTAAGGGATGTAAATCGAGGAGTTGTGACCTTCTTGTCCCGGTATGTGGTGTGTACCTGGTCTCAGGCCTATCCGAGGATCGGAAATAATGAGCTCTGAGCTCGTTCCGTAGGGTAACGTCTGGCTGTCTCGTAAGAGACTGCAGCAGATCAAACAGTGAAACACACACACACACACATGTGCAAGAGCGTTCATTGGCATCATAAGTAAACATTCCTTTAAAGTAGACAACGAAGATTCCAATTCGTGACATGGAGAAGCACAAGAAACGTTTTTCCAATCGCACATTAGTGACGTCACTTTTCAGCCGAACAGTTGCATTGACAAAGTTATGTTACTGTATTCAGTTCTTTTGTTTTTATTTCCAAACCTTTGTCGTGATTAGTGAGATACATGCACATTTGTGTGCAGTGTTGTGGTTAGCCAAATAAATTATCACTTCCATAATAAGACTTGGTCACTCACGTCTGCAAAAGAGAAACGTTGTGTTCCAAGGTCAAAGATGCAACCGCAACGTAAGTGTTTCAAGCCTTAAATTAGGGGTTCCCAACCTGGATTCACGAACCTTCACCGGTTAACAAGATTTCCAGTGGTACTTGGATCATAGATTGCTGATCTAATAATATAATTTGCAGAACCATTACATATGAAGCTAGTGTCAGTCATCAAATTTTCACTCTGTTGGATGTCAAATTACTGGGGTTCAGGTAGATGATCTTATAACTCAGCGGGTTCTTAACGAGAAAAAATAAATTAAATTATCAGATTTGCAACTATATAAATTCAATTTTGTCATCCGATTATAGGTAATTTTACCTTTATAGGAGCACTTTGGGTTGAACTGTTAAGTGTAAGCTTGGTCAATCATGACTAAACTGTTACTGTCACTACCTGGATGTGATTTGCTCTTCATTTTGGGAAGAATGTCAAGAAATACCACATAGCTACATTAACTGCACTTGCTTGACTAAATAATTATTTAACAATAGATCTATGAAGTAAGAAATGAGTATTACATTGCAATTACATAAAATATTTAAATTTGTTATATTATGACGGTGATGGTGTCTGTATTTTCAGTTGTGGGATACTGCGAACCACCTCAGTAACACAAACTAACAGCCTATTGAGGACATTTGTTGATGACTATTATTTTTTCACAAGTAGAAAATCGAAGTATCCAATGCTAACATGTCAAGTTAAACAAAAAAAAAAAAAAAAAGTTTGGTCTTTTCATTACACCTGTTTTCTTTTACTATTTCCAAAACTGACATCAGATAACGTGTGCATTGCATCGTGATACACTGAGCCATATTTCAGAATCCAACGCAAAAACTTTCTTCTTTGTTATAAAGGCAAGCTTTCTCCTCAACTTGCCTATGATGACCGTGAGAGCCATTGAGGCATGTGGTCGTGCCGAGCGACAATAACGTCACGAACAGAGAGCCGCGTCCTGGTGATAAACATGAATGCAAAAAGAAAAAAAAAATACATAAGGCCTTGTAAATACGATATTAGTAGCATGGCATAATTCATACTCGAAAAAAAAGAGATGAAACACTTTCACGAATGGAGAGTAGGTATTTTATTTTCAATTCCAGTAACAAAGAGTGAAAAACTAGCGTGGCAGTACTATTGAGGCGGAAAGTAAACAAACAACTGGATGAGTGGCAATATTATTATCGAGTCGGAAGATAATGAAAAAGGAAGCAAATAACAATACGTTGGAACAATTTGAACAACTTCATTAACAGCGAGTGAGTAGCCTCTAAGTCTAAAAGAACAATATTCATGTTTCCTCAGAGTATGCACGCAGAGTGATCAGAATATCTATGAAGCAGATGTTGTGTGGTGCGACTTGGCAGTAAGGCAATATTACATGCATGCAAAGAAACACTGGCAAAGAAAAGAGAAAACTTTAGAAAAATAATTCCAAACCAATTATATTGCTCAATAAAGTTCTAGAAAGGTCTGGATACTCCTGCCTTGAAATAATTCGTCATAGGAAGGTGAAGAAACAGGATAAGGCACAAAGTGTTATGTTAATATCACAGTCCGTGTATACCAACTTTAATGAACACCAGAGAAAGATGGAAAGGAGAGGGAAAAAACGCTAACTCAGCTAGACCGCGACAGAATTATGGAGCGAGTTTTGTTCTCTTGGTGAATCAAGGAATTTAAAGACACATCACATTAAGTATTTATATCACTGAAGGAACACTAAGGGGGCAATCTCTTCAAAAATGGAAATTACTATTACTATGATTTTACATATATATCTTCTTTCAAGCCTCAAACATGATGTGCCATTATCAGATCCATTCACACGTACACACACACACACACACACACACACACACACACACACACACACACACACACACCTACTTTAAATCCACAAACAAAGCATCACCATTTCTGATCACTATCAGCACAATAATCATTCACAGGCAGGAAGTCAACAAATCACAGATTATTTTCTCCATTTATATATAATAATTATTACGTAAAAACTGCCTACTCACTTTTTTTCAGCACGGAGTTAGCCAGATCTGCACCTCACGCTTTGAGATCGGATGAGAAAAAAGTTTTATGGGCGAGTAAGGAGACGAGGCACAAACCACCAAACACTACCGAAGCTGACGCAGCACTGAGAGCCCTGTGGAGAGGACTGACATGAGCCGCGCGACGCTCTGCTCGGAGCCTCTCAACGCCCAGTGCTACCAACACCCAAGTTCATTACTTTAACAGTGGATTCCATGGGTGACGTTGTATGCCAGCACGTCTTACAATTCCTTGCATTTATTCTCGAAGATGATACCTATTCCATCCTGAGTACCTCAGTGCATTGCAGGTCACATTTCCCTATTGATTTTTCTTTCCTCCGGTCCCGTATCCTTCCCAGACGAGTGTCGAAGCATCATGAATCACCAAAAGTACGAGACTCGGCCACACCTTCCTCCTCCACCATTAACCTTACATAATCAGATATCTGTCCTTTTGTTCTCATTACTTCCTTATTCTTATCGATAGGTACGTTTTATTCAATAAGCTGATAGAGGGTAGAACGAAAAGACTTAACATTTCGAATATCATTATAGAATACCAAAATAGTTCGAATTCATCTTAGAGTTTGAATATCATAAGCTGCCCTCCCTCTCAATCACGCATCAGAGAAAAGAATATATGTAAAACAATTACGATTCCCTGTATACGGTAATCTCTCTCTCTCTCTCTCTCTCTCTCTCTCTCTCTCTCTCTCTCTCTCTCTCTCTCTCTCTCTCTCTCTCAAACAAACAAAAGAAAATCTCACACATTCCATCGGAGTCTACCATGCAATGGAATACAGTGCCATACTGTGTTCACTCCGTCATTGATGAAGTCAGTCAATCAATCATTCAACCAATCAACCACTGGTATTCACGCATCGTACCTCACCACTAGCAGTGCGTTGTGCTGTGCTGTGTTGGAATGGCAACGGTGGCGAGATGGCAAATTTTGTCTGTGATGCTCAACACAAAACTAATACAAGGAGATTTTTGCGATTATTCACATACAAAATATGAACCCAAGAAGTATGAGACACGTCTTCTTTTTTCTTTTACTTCTGATTTCTTGGATAATTATTTGTTTCTTCATTTAGCAATTACTCTTCGTTGCAGGAATTATTTTTCTCTCAGTTTGTTTTACACTTTTGCTTCGTTATTCAGTCATTACATATTTAGATTAGAAATAAAATTCTTGTAAAAAAATATTTGCTTAATTATTTATCAAAAATAGATATTTCGTGATAAAATCAGTTAGCTCATTTTCACTCAGGAATTTTAAAACAGTTAGCTGTGTCCCAATCAGCAATTTTAAGGATATCAAATAATCATGCCTTCTGTGGCTTCCCTGCGTGATCTGTTTACTTTCTGAAAATTTATGGTTCCCTCCCCACATATAGATATTCAAGTGTAAACATAACATCACAATTTATAGCTTTACGTTCAGTATATTTGTCCATCATCAATATAATACGTAGTTTCTCTTATTCTAAATTACGTGTTTTTTTTTTCGTTTTTTTTTTTTCCAGAATGGAGTATCGCCTGGAGCTGATGTTGTCACTCATCATTCTTAAGTACGTCAAAATATTTATTCTCTTTCATGGCTAAATCTGTTCTTCTTATCGTATAGATTCTTGGCGTTCATGTAAATATTGATTAATATTTCATTCATACTACTCCTGTCTCCTCAAAGCTTCGTATACAAGTCAGATTTTCTTATGAATGCATCACTACCGTGTCATCTCTTTATTTATTTTCATCATACACTGCATTTGTGTCTATCACAACCATGTGAGCTTGTGTGTTCCATACCGATGTCTCATATCCTAGACACTGCACGAAGTTTTTAAATACCACAGCTACACATGTATGTTATCGAACCTCGATGTGCATATTTTGAAGAAAACTCTCAAAGAACTGAAATAACCGGCTGATCTGCAGCTAAGAGATTACATGGTGGTACTTTTATATAATGACTCCATCAACACCTTACAAGCTGGGGCAGGATCCAAGGCATCACCACGGACACGGCCGAGTCACTGCCGAGGCCTTGATCGCTGCCAACTCAAATCATGTCTAGTAGGAGGAAAAATCTCTTTTGTTGAGAATTTCTATTGTAGTTAGAATAAATAAATGGATAGTTGAAGACAAACTAATGTGCTCGTTAGTTACTGAATTACTACAAGCAGATACATATCAGAAATTCAATGAGTCTCTTTTTATTCCTTGGATCATGTGTATTATGATCAATTAAAGAAATATCAACATTTGTATTTTCAAATGATTTGCTTTGCATTTTACTGATGCTGGTAAATAGTTTTCTAGATTTCTTTATCTCAAAGATAGCATGCAAGGAAGAAATCATTGTACTCAGATATATTACATTTTCTTACTCTGTAATTGATAGTAATTACTATATGCATAGTGGGATCAGTCTGAAAACGTTGTGCGAAGGCAACACGTTAATGATGATGTTTCAGATGATCCATTTCTTTTTCCCCTTCACCCTCATCACTTGGATAAAAATTTAGTTTAATTGAATGAGTAACATATTTTAAGACGTGGAAGGCCACGTCTCCATGACGTGCACGTAATGCATGTAGCTAAAAATCAGTACAACTATAACACAACAAAGTATAACTAGAAGCACAAAATAGCGATCAACCAGAAGCCTTAGCAACGCATCCTATCAAACAACACTCGAGGGAACCCTGTACCCTAAACTTTGTTTTATTCCGGAGTGGCTTTAGTTTCGCAATATCCGTAGGAGGTTCGTCGTGAGCGATAACTTAATCCAACTCCTTCCATACAGATTATGGCTCAAAACAGCTTTAATAGTGCGAAATATGTTCGTCACCGTCACCATTACCAACCACTATGAGTGCGTTGTACTCTGTGCAGGATGGCAGCGGTGGTGAGGTGACAAGAATATCGCAAAGTGATCTGAGAGAGTTTTATGGTTGAAGAACATTTAAAGTTTCGTAAAGTTCCTCATTTTACTAAAGATGTACTTCATACTACTGAATGGTTTAATACTCACAAAGTCCGTTTATCCTTTTTTTATATTACTTCACTTGTACTCATGATTGAAAAAGAAGAAAGTTTTATATTCATATCTACACTGCCTGTCTCAGAACCATCCCCACTAATAGTTGAAAACAATTATTTTCAGCTATGAGTATTAGTTATTCACCAGGTGGTGTCACACAATTACCGGCAACTGAATTATTATTCTTTATTTTTTTTTCCTTAAAGCAATTCTTTCCTTCTTTTTGACACTTTCTACCAATAGAGGGAAGTCTTCCGAGCTAGCTACTAGGATAGACGAATTAAATGACGTTCATATTAACTCTGAAATGCCAATGGCTTCATTGTAGGGATAGCTATATGTCTTAGGGTGAAAAGGGAGTGCATACATGTCTGGGGCTTAGTTGGTAAATGATGCAAGGTCGATTGGAGTAGAACTGGGATCAATCATCGTTTTGGAGTCCTTGCAGAGATGCGCGTCAGTGTGTGATCAGCCTGTGGATCTTGATTACCACTCCCCGCCGTGGTGAGGGACCGGACTGGCTGGGGAGCAGCACTAACCTGGCTGGGACGATGAACCGCCACAGCAAGCAACCTAAACCTTCTAACAGTTGTAGTGACGGGGGTTTACCACAATAGTTGTGGGAAAGTATTTCTGAAAATAAAGCTTAGATCTTGAAGGTAAGACTGTCACTTAGAAATATCCGTCAGGGAAGTGACTATCTGCGAAACACAACTATGTTTTGCAGGATAAAAAAAAAATAATTAATTAATTAAGTACTTTTTTCACCATTCAGAAAAAAAATTCCATCTTGTACGAATCACTCCCATAACAGCTATTCTGACTCCAAAAATTAATTTCATAACTGTAATAAATGACAACTGCTGTCTGAGATCAAACAGACACTATATGAACTGTTATATTAATAAAAGAAAAAAATGTTTAAAAATACCATTTTGAGGCATGACTGTCTTATCTCAGCGACTTGTGCTCAATATTTATTTCTCCAGCGCAGTACCATTGAAAAGTGTTACAAATGACATCTTTGCTATCACCGCTCTTCATTAGTTCATTCTTTTTTTTATTCTTGGACAATTACACTACCAGCATCATGATCACACGATGTTATACACGTTTAGCTTGTTGCACCTTCAAGTGTTCAGAAAATCTACAACTTTCCATTCACATCTTCCAGTTTCATTTTCTTTTCTAAGATTTCCCTTCTTAACACTATTCTGTTAATTCTTTCCTGATAATATTTGGTGTTTGACCACTTTTAACTTTCCAAGCTTTAACTTAAGTACAAGACATACATTGTGCCTTAATCTGTTATAGTTATCAGTAAAAATATCGTTTTCTAAGACACACAAAAACAGAAACCGTAAACTTTGAAGGAATAACTAAAAGAAAATTGCTTCTCCTTTTCTCTGATTACTGTGCCCGTTTCATTCGTTTACCACTCTAGCTCAGAACCAATTCCTTCCTCTCTTTTTCGTGAACATAAACTTTTGATCCTTAACTCTTTATTTCTTATGCTACCCTGATTATTGATCTTGTGACGAGCCATTACATTTTACTGACTTTATTAACCATGACTATTAAAACTGATCTGGCCACGCACAAATTAAGTTTCATCCTAAGGTTATTTCAGTCAGGCCTTGCATTAAACGAACTATGCTATCAGAGAAAATTGAGTTACTAACGGTGACTAACCACACGCACACTTGCAAATATTACCCAGACTAACAAATGTGTGTGTGTGTGTGTGTGTGTGTGTGTGTGTGTGTGTGTGTGTGTGTGTGTGTGTGTGTGTGTGTGTGTGTGTGTGTGTGTGTGTGTGTGTGTGTGTGTGTGTGTGTGTGTGTGTGTGTGTGTGACTGGACTCGTATGTATGTGAAACTATACTGTTTACTACTGGTGAACAAAAGGACTCACTAAAGAAGGCAGTCCCTGAAAGCATACATGATACAGTTTGAAAGAAGGTGGTTGAGGTGCTGGGGCGTGAAGATGTAAGAGGGAGGAGTGATGAGCAGAGGCAGTGTGACGGTCAGTGCGTGATTTGCAAATAGTAGCCGCGATGGAGGGTTGAAAATGTGAGTATAGAGCGTGATGTAGGTGGAAGTGTGAGAGATGAGGTAAGAGACGAGTATGAGTAAGCATGAGAAGAGATAAGTGTATGAGAAACGGTGTGTGAGGGACGAGATAGATGAAGTTAGGGGAGAGAAAGGTTAGAAAAGAGGAGGGACAATTATGAGAATGACTAACAAGACCGTAAGTGGAAAAAAAAAAAGGATGAAAGAAACTGTACGGTAG
>NC_059294.1:23271971-23314471 GCF_017591435.1 Portunus trituberculatus
CTCTTAGAAGCTTATTACAAATGCATTACGAAAAGGTTTGTTGCTCCTCTCATTATTATATGATGAATATAATATATTTTCTTCTCTGAGTGTATGTGACGAGAGACGGTCCCTCTGTCAACACCAGGCGAGCTCCCCGAGGCGGCGTCACTCACAGACAGCAGTCTCCAAGGCATGATGGTAGCAGCTTCCCTTCTTTCCACCTGCACCGCCCGACTGTCCTCTACATATACTCCCAGCAATCTTTCTATCCACCAACACCACGAGCAGACCTGTCCCGCTCCTTCTATTTTATATGAAGCAGCCAGGGAATATTTCAGGGAATCAATTTTGGAGTGATTTCTTGTGATCACTAACTTCCGAACTCTTGATGCATATTGTTTTATATTTATGCCGCAACAACAAGACCACATTGATATTTCAGTGTGTGTTTTAAAAGCACTTTCATTTCATTCATGGATAATTCCTTCAAATAGGAGCGGAGAGAAAGGGAATGTTTTCAGAAAATATCTGCCCAACAACCCGGGACTGCATGCACCGCTGAGCTTGAGAGAACCACAATGACTAGATATTAAGCCTTTTGTTGGTAGAAGGGAGCTGGAGGGTGATCAGCGGAATGGAGAGAAGGGAAGGGAGACTCGGACAGGATTGTGAGCACGTTCAGCACCTCCGTTCATGCACGCTTTCCCAACACTGTGTAGGGCAGGTATGGATTAGTGAGCTGGGACTTCATCCCTTGCTGGAAACACCCGGCTGTTCATGTTGCCTTTTAATATTTCACTGGAGCAAGATGTCCGGTTCACTGCTTCTGTTAGGATTACATGTGATCTGAGGCTGATGATGAACAAAAACATACAGTTCGTAAACAGAGATACGATATACGCTACAATTGAAGGTGCATTCTAAATATCTTACATGTACGTAGACTTATGCGTTGCACTGAAACGAAGACACACACACACACACACACACACACACACACACACACACACACACACACACACACACACACACACACACACACACACACACACACACGCACACACATTACAATACACACTATGTCTGTTTGTTATCAATAAAACAGATGGACATAAGTAAATATGACATGATGATTCAATGGACTACCACATTTTCTCTACTGGTGAAAACTGAGTGAGTGCTGCTTGCGTGCTTTGACTGCAACTCACTCGGCAAGCTTTTTTTCTATTTGAAATCATGTCATCTCCCACTGTTGTTTTTGTATTATATCTGATATTTAGTCAATTTCCGGAACTGATAGAAAAGAAGAAAGGTACAGCTTGTTCCATGTATCGTGTGGGAAGTGTAGTGCCAGTGAGGGCCCTGAGGCGCGTCGTCCAAGTCAATAAAGGTTGGGAGGCACGCCGGGGTGGCACGCGGGAGTGGCGGTCAGGGAACACTTGGCGCTGCGAAAACCTCCTCTACTGTCGTGATCACGAAGTGGAATAGTAGTCACTATACGCCCTACACCTCCTCCTCCTCCTCCTTCTCCTCCTCCTCCTCCTCCTCTCTGATATCGTCCTTCCCTTCTTCTGCCTCATTGTCTTTCCTGTCTTGCACTTTCCTTTATTATATTTTCTTCCTTTTTTTCTGTCTGTCATATTTTCCCTCTGTTGATCAGACGCGCCGCCATCACAACCTCGAGGTCACATTTCTTTTGTATGCACTCGATTTTTTCTTCTTGATGTTGAAAAGATAACAAAAAATAAAAGAGAGAATAAAAGATCCACTCTTCGACTCTAAGGCTGAAATGAGCATTGGAGAAACGCGCCATTTGACTGCAGTGGGAGCAGAAAACTTTTCCTCCAAGTATTTAAAAATATTCAAATGGGAGTTGTAAACACTTGGCGTAATAAGTGACCATGCCGAGCGAACGCACGGAGCGAGGAGCGTCAGGGAATCAACAAAAGGAAGACCTCAGCAAAACGGAGGAGAAAATAGAAAGTAGACAGACAGAAAGAACAAAAAGAAGGCGAGGTTATGGGACATTACGTCCAACAAACTTCCCAACGAGCATCCTAACGGCCCTAAGGATTTCCAGCCCTGCAGTCCTAGTTTGGAGAGACAAGATGGTGGGCAGGAAGGTGGGAGGACACAAGCAAAGTGGCACTGCTGTTGCAAAAGAACTACTAAACCCCTTCAGTTATCGAAGGTGTAGTACAATATGTTGCTGTCCTAGACCTCGGAAATGTGCATTTGTGTAGACCTAGACTAGGAAATCTCTTCCAAAGGATCCTAACTTCCCACACCACTCAGTCGATGTTACACGATTCTACCACAATTCATTAACTTTCATTTCCTTTTTTTCTTTACAAGTGAGAAGTAAACGGTAATCCTAACTGTTGTACTAAGTCAATAATAAAGCATAATAACAAATAACGATATAAGGTAGACACAAAGCCTGTAATGATGTTTAGACAAGAGAATGAAATGAAACACAGTCGGGATGAAGAATATGTTATTACGCACACACAAAAAGAAACGTCTTGTGGGTCCATAAAAGAAAATAAACAAACTCTTTTATTAAGTGACTTTGCTTTCATACTGTAATTCTATTCTGTGACTATTACATTACACAATCTGAAATTTATCAAACAAAAACTATACAGTACAATTTCTTAGTAAATTGTCTTATTGTATTAAAGAAGTGTAGGATAGAAATTTAGTCTCTGTGTAAGTGAAGTACGGTATACATGTGGGTACCAGACACCCTCCCACCCCCCCACCCCCTGGGTTCACTAAGCCAGTGCCACCTTAGTCACCTCAGTGGTGACGGAGGAAAGCAGCGGCACAATAACCAGCGCCATAATAGCCAGGTGTTATTGATAGCAGAATGGTGCTGTATAGCTCGTAAAAGACTTAAGTAAGCATTAGTCCCGTGAAAGCATCGAGCAATAGCGGGATCGTGACGAATATTGCCAGTGAACTCGTCTGACCTCCTTGCCAGCATTTACAGCACCGCAGTGGTTAAGGTGCACAGTACACACGTTCCTTATGCACGACACTCCAACCCTCGCGTGCAGCCTTGAATCACCAAGGCGTTTGTGGCTGGTTTTTAGTGGTCTGTTATTTCTTATTTACAAGTTTTCCCGTCATGGAATGGTCATAACAAGGAATTGATCATTCTTGAGGTCCATTTCCATTGCTATTGCCTTGTTTTTTTTTATTGATTTAGCGTTATTACTGTCACTACCTCGTGAACATCATTGAAACATTCTGTTTTCCATCTTATTGGATTTCTGCTGCCATATTTAATGTTTCTTGATGAAAAGAAAAATACTACATAAATAAGTTCATCGATGAACAGAGAAAATATCAAATTTACTCTGGTTGCACAGTGAAAGAATATATATATATATATATATATATATATATATATATATATATATATATATATATATATATATATATATATATATATATATGGAAAGAGAACGTATGCTGCGGGGAAGGCACGGTAGCTACCCTTTATAGTGACAACGGGCACACGCAGCAGAACAAAACATTATTCCTATGGAGGGATTTGTCGCGTTCTTACTGGATAACTCGAGTATTTTTAGAACTGCCGCGTCCCACAAAGATTTTCCTCGCGCTCTCCATAGGAGACGCATACCCAAGAATAGCAACCACAGTCAAAATGCAACCCTCATGGGACTCCACCAGTTTGATTCTACTACACACCAACACTTCCTTTGCCTTCACCTCCCAAATGACGCAACACTCGCCCTTGTCAAGATATTCCCTTTGTTTATGCCTTTTGGTTTGACGGATAATACTTTCTTGCGTTATCTAAATATAAATAAAAACAGAGTTTCTTACACATTAAGTTCAACGCGAACAAAGAATCTAGAATTGTAAGATGTGGGTAGTACAATATGTATATCAATTTTGTTTTATGATATATTCTTGGACGTTCATAAGCTTCAACAATAATTTTTTTCTTAGCCTTGTATCCTACGTTCAGTATTTCTCGGTATGATAATCTGGTGGTCGTCACTGAGTTTTTGTTTCAATGTAACGTAATGGAAGAATCTGGTGTGTCAATTTAGCATGTTCTGTCACTCTCTGTCCGTCTGTCTATCTGACTTAATTCTATATAAGTGTTTGTAAATGTAACTATCAAATACACACACACACACACACACACACACACACACACACACACACACACACACACATCAATCAACATTCACAAAAACCACACCCTGCACTCGTCATATCCTCCCTTCTCCCTTTCTCTAGCCACACACATCCTACAAATCGTCAAATAAACAAGAAACAGAAAAAACACACCTCACATTTAAGCAGCAACTCCGTACCCTTCGTTGGAACACACTTTTATGAGTTAGAAATAAGAATATAACTGCAACGAAAGGAGAAAAAGAAAAGACTACGAGACAGAGCCATTAGTGTTGGTCCCAGCTGTCCCCGCCTCGCCTGTCACTCCGGCACGAGCCTCACGCCGCGGAGAGGTCGTGAAGGGTGAGTGATGGCGGCTGAGGCCATGAAGTGAAGGGAAGGAAGGGAACTGTGGTGATGGTAAAGAGTGGACGAGTAAAGACGGAGATGAGAGAGAGAGAGAGAGAGAGAGAGAGAGAGAGAGAGAGAGAGAGAGAGAGAGAGAGAGAGAGAGAGAGAGAGAGAGAAGGATATGTGTACTTATGTATATATTAGCGCTTGTAATGTGAAAAAACATTTGGATGAAAATAAAATGCTCTGCTGAACACAAAAAAGAGTTAGAAAATGAACAAATACGTGGATATGAAAAACAAAAAGTCAAGATATACGAAGATGAAGCGAGTCAGTGTCAACAATCATGTTAACACACGGCGGTAGCAAAACCAAAACACCCTCACTATAAGAGCAGAATATAATAACAGGTGAAATATTGATACCTGGCGGAATGGAGCGCTCAAAGTTGGTTTCACGAGGGCCAAAGGTTGTGCCGCAGGGCGAGACACGCGGGCCGGGGAAAAAGAGGAAAAAATGCAAAGAATGAGGCTCACTGAAGGGAAAGGTGTTTGATGTGAGATTATAAAAGGAATTTTTTAATAAATGCCGCTGAGGAGAGGAGGCACGGCAGCGGGACGGGGTGTGCAGCATGGAAAAGTGAGTGACGCTTGAAAAAGAAATGATAAATGAATAAATAAAAACAAATTAAAATAAAACAAAAAAGGACCTTGTGACACTGAGCGTGAAGAGGAAAGATTACATAAAAGTCAAGGTTTAAAAGCAGGAAGTGAATGTCTTATAACTCTTTAAGTAACATAAAAATGACACTAATTTTCACTTTCCTCTGTCTTTAAGATGATAACAACATTAGCGATCATAAGGTACGTATAAACGCTTGTGTGTGTGTGTGTGTGTGTGTGTGTGTGTGTGTGTGTGTGTGCGTGTGTGTGAAGGAAAAGTGAGCCCGTTAAAGGGAGGACGAGCATTGGCCATTAAGGTAACGGGATGAAGCCTCGAAGCTTTGTTGTCTCTGTCGAGCTCCATTGTATTCTTGAGGGGAAGGCGACGGGGGATGGGGAGGGAGGAGAAGGTGAGAGAAAGTCGAAAGGGAGAGGCAAAGGGGAAGTGAGAGAAGTCAACAGAGAGAGTTAAGGGAAAGTGAGAGGAGGTCGAGAAGGTGATGGAGAGGAAAAGAAAGAAGAGATAAGATAAAAAAAAAAGAAGGGTAGAGAAAAGAATGAAAAGTGAATCAAGAAAGGGAAAAGGATAAAACACGATAAAAGGGTAAGAAAGGGAGGATGGAATAGTGTCAGTCAGTGGTGGGGGAGTGAGGAAAAGTAGAGGCAGAAGGAAGTGGAATTGAGCAAACCAGGATGAGGGTGGAACAAAGGGGAGAGGCACATAAAAGGAGGAAAAAAGACACACACACACACAGAGAAAAAAATAGAGTTAATTGAAAAGGAGGGTGAGGGAAGAAGTTGGGAGGGGAAAATTAGAGGTGTAGGAGGAGAAGAAGGAGGAGGAGGAGGAGGAGGAGGAGGAGGAGGAGGAGGAGGAGGAGGAGGAAAACGATATAAAGTGCTTAAAAGGGATAAGAGACCGAGAGAAATAGAAAGTGGAGGGAAAAATTGAAGATGACGGAACGAAAGACATGATAAAGAAGGACAAGTAAAAACAGAAATACAGAAGACATGACAAAGACGTATAAGGAAAAAGAGAAATTAAGATAGGAAGAAGAGCAAAAAACAGGGACAAAAGAGCGTCGGGTGGGCGAAGGAAGGGAAACGTTTGAAAAAAGATGAATAAGGAGAAGAAGAAGAAAGGGAAGGGATGAAGAGAGAAACTACACCTTTAGAGAATGATAGAAAATAATACTGCCCCTTTACGTTACTTCGTGGATAGAATATGAAAGTCTCTCTCTCTCTCTCTCTCTCTCTCTCTCTCTCTCTCTCTCTCTCTCTCTCTCTCTCGTGCATCAGGCAATCTTCCGGTGTGGCTGGAGGTAATGATGGCGTCTGACAGAAGGAAGGCAGATCAAACGGCAGCGTGAAGGCAAATCTAGGCCAAATAAAAATCCTCCGTGTTAGTGAAATTAGTTCCTTTCACGGCAGATTCACCCGCCAGTAGGAATGACGGGAAATACTTCAGCGCCAGTGAAAGGAATTATTTTCTCATCTTTTTCAAAACTCTGAATCCAATCGCTGCATACGATTTCCATGTAAAGCTTCATAGAAATTCACTGTAAAAACAAATTCATCGTAGACCGACTGACTGGCAGACATACATACAGACAAAAAAAAAAAAAAAAAAAAATACTCACTAATAGATTGTACGAAATATGTGAGAGCCAATGGTAGATAACTTCATTTTTGCTCTTCCCCACATACTGTTTGTCACTTTTCATTTTCTTTATTCAATTTTTTGTTCTTTTTTTATTATTCTTGTTACAGACGAACATTACACGTACTCAATCAATGGCAGCCACTATTCCGTATAACTCGTTGTCCGTGGGGCCATAATTAGTATATGAAAAGACATGATCATTTCTTCGCGCTTCCTTCATGACTACATAGCAAGTGAAAATCATATGGAAAGAGCAACTGTGACTAATGCGCGTTGTCATATTGCATGTACCGTGTGGACATATGCATGTGATGAAACACGTATCATTCTTGTTTCATAAGCCCGTTCTCTTGCCCAAGTGTAAATTTGTTGCCTAATGTCTCCCATTGTTATTATTATTTAGGAATCATCACTACATCTGTCTCCAAACCACTCGTGTATGGGGAGACTGACTTATTGCCGGATCAAAGTCAATATTACTTGTTGGAGAAGGAGGAGGAGGAGGAGGAGGAGGAGGAGGAGAGGAGGAGAAGAAAGATGTGAAGGTGGAGGTGGAGGCAGACGTGGAAGTGGAGATGGAGGTGGAGGTGGAGGTGGAGGTGGAGATAGAACAGGAGTGGAAGAAGAAGATGAGGAGGAGAAGAATGACGATAGCGAGGATAAGAAATAGCAAGTGTGGTTTATATATAACTTCATAACATTGGATTCGCAAAGCAGCATTAGGAAGGAAAGGATGACGATTTGAGAGAGAGAGAGAGAGAGAGAGAGAGAGAGAGAGGGGTAGGGATCGGTAATCCTGTTCTTTCTCTTTAGCGAAAGATTTTATTTCAAAACCTTCCTTTTTTCTTATGTTTTTTGCTCCGTTGTTTATAGAGTGGTTATAGGAAGCTCAGGCGACTGACGATCCTTTATTACAATAAAGTTCCGTAATAGATATTGTATCGCAATCATATTTTAGGTATACAGAAGATGGTATTGGTCTACAGAACTGTCTTAGGGACGGACGAGAAGACCAGTGACAATTAGAGAAAATGAAAATAAGAAAGAGAAATCTCACTGCGTTAAACAATACGCATTGCTGCTACTCGTTAAGATACAGACCATAACGCAAGTCGTTCTAGCAATCCACAACAGACGGCTCTTGCATCTCTACGTATTTCTAAAACCGTCTCACAACCTTTTCCACAAACTGATTTAAGTTTATATCATTCCCAACATTGTGTTGCCTTAAAAAAGCTTCCTGGTTAATGAGAGTAATTTGTCCACCAAAATAAAATGGAGACAAGATTAAACTTCACTCTATTTTGGTTTTCAATAAAGTTAATTGAATAAATAAGTAAAAAAATAAATAAAAGGAGCGAGATGATCATGCAAAGTATGGCGCTGACAACAAACACAGTGACATGAAGGATGCTAAGTCATGGACAACAAACAGCGTCACGGCAAACAAGACAAAAACAAAACATCGGATAATCTTACTGTTATGAACTAATATACTCAACGAGAAGGAAAGAAGGAGACGCACTACAAATGACGCTGAGGTCTCGTTCAGCAGTGTAGTGATGTGGATGGCGGTCTGTCATAGGAAGCGATTTAATTGATTTTCTATCTACTAGTCTCCAAACTTAGGATGGATTATTACCTATGTGTGATTCCTTATGAGTTACACCTTGGGCAGTTCATAAGGACAATGTTTTTGTAATGGTTAATAAAAAAAAAATTATAAGTAGAATAGATGGATAAATATAAATTTGTGATTTATTGATTTGATAGATATTTATAAATAAATCTTTATTCTATGCCTTTGTCACTTTTCCTTTAGAAAACAAAGAGACAATCAACACGTAAAAACACGTAAAAAAAACATTTGTAAAACATGTGGCAGTTTTCCTGGATGGATGAATGGTTAGATACAAAAATGGATGGACAGAACGAGTATTTCTCTTTATGTATTGCAATGCGTACTGACCAACGATAATAACGATAGGAAAACAGTAAATGAAAATTCTCTTTTTTCCGTTTCCATCTTATCTTTGTTTCATTTTTATGTATGTAAAATATATACCTTTTTTCAAATTTTGTTTTCAAACCATGTGTCACGATGCGGACACCACATAACAAGGCATTTTGTTCAATGTATCCGTGTTCATCACAGTCTGGCCTCTCACTCCTTAGTGCTAAACAACATCATGTCCAATGTTTAGTAAATGCATCACTACTGTAGCAGTCTTCATCATAGTTTGGCTCCTCACTCCTTATTGCTAAACAATATAAAGTTCATTGTTCTGTAAATGCTGCTTACATTAGTGCACCAGTGTTCATCACAGTCTGGCGCCTCACTCCTTACTGCTAAACAATATAATGTTCAGTAAATGCATCAATACAACATCAGTCTTCATCATAATTTGGCGCCTCATTTCTTAATGCTAAAAAACGTAATGTTCAATGTTCATTAAATACATCAATACATCATCAGTCTCCTTCACAATGTGGCGCCTCACTCCTTTGTGCTAAGCAATATAATGTTCAATGGCGGAAGGTGATGAAGGAAAACATGGGCCGGGGGGCAAGGCCTTTGTTTTCCTTCATCACCTTCCACAACTCGTCATAATGTCTCCACATAATGTTCAGTGTTCAATAAATGCACCACTACTGTATCAGTCTTCAAGGCAGTCTGACGCCTCACTCCTTAATGGTGTGTCACTCCTTAGTGTTTAGTAAATACACCGCTACTGTATGTCATTACATTCTGGTGCCTCATTGCTTTGTGCTAAGCAATATAATGTTCAATGTTCGGTGGATACCACAACTACTGCACCAGTCTTCATTACAGTCTGGTGTCTCACTCCTTTGTGCTTAACAACATAATGTTCAATGTTCAGTAAATGCACCACTACTGTAACGATCTTCATCACAGTCTGGCGCTTCAATCCTTTGTGCTAAAACATAATGTTCGATGTTCAATAAATGCTGCTTCGACTAATGTATCAGTCTTCCTCACTCCTTTGTGTCCTTCGAGGCCTCCTTGTATAGTGTCTCCAGCAGCACAATGAGGGAAGCAAGGCTGGGACGTTTGCTAGGATCGAGGCGCTGACCACGCCACGTCCAGTCCTCCAGGGCTGCAAGAGAGCAGTTCTTGCCTCGCCTTTTCTTCAGGGGCAACTTCTTCCTCAGCAGATAAGCCAGACTATACACGTCGGAGGCTTCGCCGCACGGGTGCGTGTATCGCAGAAGTTCAGGTGCCAACCATGGCAACTTCCGCGTATCTGGCATCTCTTCGTAGATTTCAAGGGTGCCAACCTTCCGTGCGAGGCCGAGGTCGATGATGGTCACATTGGGAACATCATTCTCCACCTGAACGCATACGTTGTTTCCTTTAATATCGTTATGAGCGAAACCTTTCTCCAGCATGTTCTGCAGCGTCCGCGCGAGCTGCAGGAACACGCTGTAGGTGTCAGCCAAGGAGGGCTTCGTCTCAAAGAACTGGTCCACTGTAGTGCCGCCAAAGTGGGTAACAATTTGACGTGTGTGCACGCACACGCCGACCAGCTCCTGCACGCCGGGGAGCCGCAGCTCGTGGAGGTTGATGGCCTCGGTGACGAGTTCTTGGAGTCCGTCTTCGGAGAACGTTTTGACGACCAGTATCTTCTGAGTGTTGGGATCCACGACTTTGTGGCACGATCCGTAGGTGCCAGAACCCAGACTCTGGATCCCCGCGCTACTCATGTCCTCTATGTTGCTTTCAGTGAGGAGAGGAACGCCGTGTTGGTTCAGACACCGCTGTGCCTGTGCCTCTTCTGTGGAGAGTGTCTTGTCGCTGCTGTGAGGCTTCGTGTGTTCCTTGCTTTTGTTCAAAAGAGATTGTTCTTGAGCTTCGGGACTGGATGTTTGCTTTTTGCCGCCCTCCTGTGTGACTGTCCGGGATTCTGGTTCGACAAGAAGCTCCCCGTGGTAAGTCACAGCGGAAATGAAAGGAAGGGACGGACTTTTTACTTCGTCAGCAGCAAGATCCTTCAGATACATTTCGGCTGACAGGAAAGGAGAAGAGCTCTCCTCATCGCTCTGCATCTTCTGCCGCTTTGCAGAGCAAGGCGAGAATTCAGCTGCTTGTCTTTTCTTCTTAATGTTTGGCACAGCGTCGCATTCCTTATTGTCTGAATGACCGCCACTAGACCTGTCAATGTCAAGCTTGTCTTTCTGAATCAGAGAAGACTCGCTGTGACGTGACGGTAAACAAACCCTCAGCCTCTTGGCCGAGGTGGGCGAAGACTCAGCCTCTGGGAATCCAGCTGCCGATCTCTTTCTGTTACCGTCTAGCCTTGCTGGGTTGATTTCGATTCCTTGATCATCAAAATCAATCTTCCGTTTCTTAGTCACGGAAGAACATTCATCGCCTTGTGAGGATGAAGCCATTTTGTGTTTGCGTGCTTTGTTATGTGCCTGTCGCTCCAGTGCTTTTGAGTGCATGCTCCTTTTGGAGGGAGTCAGGTTGAACCTTATCGAATGATAGGATTGCAGGAGGTAGACTCACTGCATATTTAACTTGAAATAAACGACAGGCCTTCATCCCATTACGAGTCATCCACCAATCAGCGGTGAGGTGATAAACTAACTCCAAGCTCTCACTCCAAGCAATCCTTGCAGCGCCCCACCCTCCCCACCCCGTCTCCCCCCATCTCTCTCTCTCTCTCTCTCTCTCTCTCTCTCTCTCTCTCTCTCTCTCTCTCTCTCGTGAACTGGATCAGGAGAAGAGAAAGATTTAAAAAGAAGAAGAAGTAATAGAATTAAGAAGAGGAAGAAAATTAGACATTAACTAGAATAAATAAGTCTAAATTCTACGGATGGCAAATACAGTGCTGCTGCTGCTGCTGGTCTCGACACCGCGGCCACTACCCAAAGCAGAATGATGGCACCCATCACCACCACTCTTGTGACGGACACCATTCCTACGCACAGTTTCTGTTCAACACTACCATGTCTTAGCTGTGGTACAAAGAGTGTATCAAGATTCCCTTTACTCCCGCTGACCCATTCACGCTAATGACTTCATTCACGATAGAAATAATATTCTTTATAAGTGGAGGAATGAAATTGGTCGAGAAAAGTATCCTTTAGCTTGCTACAGGTGTTACGTTCACCGGTTAAACTGGTAAGATTGGCATCGGAGAGCCGGTAAACAATAACAATAAAAAAAAACACTGCAGGTTCAACTGGTGAGGAAATGTAAAAGGGGGTCACTTTAAAAAGCTACTTTAATAACCCATAATGAAATTGACACATATATAACAAGAAACATGAAACACAGATATATAACATGAAACACAGGAAAATGACATACACATATACATATAACACAGTAATAAATACAACAATAAAGAACCCAACTTAATACCTAACAATAATCCTAATCCTATATAGAGGCAATGTGGAAAACACGGACGAGGGAAGTGATACTTATGCGGTGTCGCAGTGGTGAAATGCTGGGTGATGGTTGATCCCACGGCAGAACCAAGAGGCGTTGTGTTCACTGGTTGAGGCTTGGATCTCAACTGCCAATCCAGAAAACCAAGAGCTGGCTCAACACTTTCGGTTGAGTCGAAAGGGCCGCGTGAATCCAACTTCGGGACAGTAGCCGGGCTTCATGAAACGGTGACGTGGAAGGTTCACGAGACGGTGGCGTGGAAGGTTCACGAGACGGTGACGTGGAAGGGAGGCGGAGAGGTGGCGAACGAGGTAACAAGCGGAGGAGGTGATGGTAGTAATGCATGTTACGGGCGGGCCGTAACATTTCCTCCCCCCTAAGACCTCCGTAATGGGCTCATGAAGGAGGTGAGACGGGAGATCTTGATAAGGCGTCGGCGATGATGTTGTCCACCCCCACCACCAGACACAGCACCTCGCAAAGGAAGAACCTGCAGAAGCTTGAAGCGCACATCGGAGGAGACGATGACGAGGAGGCGATACACGAGCCAGACAGCGGTGATGGTGGTGAGAGAGACCAGCCAGAACCAGATGAAAATGTAGATCTTCTCGTTGATGATGTTAACCGCCAGCACACACATGGTGTCGTGGGTCTCGATGGTTCCCGAAGGGCCGAACTTCCTGAAGGTGCACTTGGTGACTCTGGGGAAGATGCGTGTCATGGGATCGATGCGCTTCTCGGGGTCCATGTCAGGGAAGTTGATGACCTCCGTGCCGTAGGTGAGGAAGGTGCCGCCCAGGAACAGGTCGGTGAAGTAGATGTTGCCCTCCAAGTCCTGAGTTATGTAATTTATAGCCCTCTGGAAGGTGGCGGGAGCATTAGACACGCAAAGGGCATCACTTGGTATTGGTATAGTCCGAAGGAGTGATGAAGGCGGATATTATTTGGGCCTCGTCCGAGAGGGAATCTGGTAGTAACCTTTAAGCAAGTCTATAGTGGTTACAAATTTGGCTACTCCTATACTATCTATAAGGTCCTCTATCAAGGGCAATGGGTAGGAGTCTGGCAATAACTTTTAAGATCAGACTGTTGTGAAGGTGTTAAGGAAAGAAACACCTCATCAAGGTTGGACATGATTTGGCTGTTTGAGGGGCGTCCTTTAGGTGACGAGAAGAGGAATTCGATGTCGGACTCTTCCTCGGGGGCACAGGACCAGACTCCTTTCCTATCAGACATACAGGTACAGCGCGAGACAAGTCGTCCTCTGGTTCTCTGGAGTGGTAAGGTTTCATTAGATTAATATGAACAAGTTGGGAATCCTTACGACGGTCAGGAGTGTGGACCACATAATTTAATGGACTTAGTTTTTGAGCCACAACATAAGGTCCCATGAACTTACTGTGAAGAGCATTGCCTGGAGTGGGGAGAAAAGTAAAACCTTGTCTCCTGGTTTGAAACTTCTCATGACAGATTTGGGAAGAGAATTCTGTTGCATTTTAGTTTGAGATTTGAGGAAGTTTGATTTAGCAAAAGATCTGACTTCACTGATTTTATTCTTAAGGTTACTGATGTAGTCAGACACACTGGGGCTTGAAGGAGTATTTTGAGTAAACCATTGATCCTTTAATATTTTGAGAGGCCCCCTGATCTGTCTACCATAGAGTAATTCAAAAGGGAGTAACCTAAAGAATCTTGAGGAGATTCTCTTAAAGCGAAGAGAAGGAAAGAAATACTTTCATCCCAGTCTCCTTGATGCTCCAAGCAATACTTCTTCATCATGGATTTTAATGTTTGGTGAAACCGCTCCAGACAGCCTTGGGATTGGGGTGGTAAGCCGAGGAGGTAACATGGTCGATGTTTAGCTCATTCACTATCTGTTGGAAAAAATGGCTAGTGAAATTGCTACCCTTGTCAGACTGAATTTGTTTTGGAATTCCTACCGAGGTGAAAAAATGTATTAGATGTTTTACAATGGTCTTTGATGTGATGTTCTTAAGAGGGAATGCTTCAGGGTACCTGGTAGTGGGATCCATGAGGGTTAACAAATACTGATTCCCTCGTTTGGTTTTGGGTAAGGGCCCTACGCAGTCTAGTATGATCTTTTCGAAGGGCTCCGTCTGAACTGGAATAGGCGTCAGAGGAGCTGGCACAAGGCGTTCGTTAGGCTTACCCACAACTTGACATATGTGACATGTTTTTACATAGTGTGACACATCCTTTTTCATTCCTGGCCAAAAAAATGTTGAAGAGCCTTCTTGTAGGTTTTTTGGATGCCTAGATGACCTGACAATCCATCATGAGCTAGTTCTATAATGGCTGGTCTTACAGACAAGGGATGACAACTTGATGTGTTTCTGACCAGGTGTCTAGTTGTTTCAGTTCAGGAGGTCTGTAGGCACGCATCAGGACTCCTTCCTGATAATAAAAACAAGGCAATTTAGACATATCCTTTGTCTCACTGGCCACATGTCTGATCTTAGCCAAAGTGAGATCCTGTTCCTGAGCATTAATCAAATTCTCCTTTGAAATGATGTTATTATACAAGTTGTCAGTAGAGGCAATCATTGGTGGAGGAGGTGATGAAAGGGCAGGGGACTTGGACTGAGACCTGGTGACTGCACACACTGGGAAGAAGTGAGGGATGTTTCGTCCAGGGTCTTAGTGGGACTTTCTGTTAAGGGAGAATCAAGAACAATTAAGTTTGGAACAGCCAAGTTACCCGCAAGATCATTACCCAGTACAAGATGTACCCCGGTACTGGCAGTTCACCAGGTTTAATGGCTACCTCAACCTCTCCTGAAATGAACGGGCACTGTAAGCTAATATTAGCCAAAGGATAGGAGAGCTGTGATTCGAGACCTGTAAGGATCACCTTCTCCCCAGTGAAAGCCTGTTTGATGTTAGGGATGACATCTTCCCTTAAGATGGATTGGGCAGCACCTGTATCACGCAGAACCTTGATATTTATTGCCTTGTCTTTACCATCAGTCAGGACACTTTACCTTGATACATGTACGAGTCATAAAGTTCTAGAGGAGAGTTGACAGGGTTAGCTAGGGCCACTGGTTTCTTGTTCTCAAATGTGTTAGGTCTAGGGGCCACAAAAGAAAATTGACGTTGAGAACCCTTGCAATTTGGGTGTCTACATTTCTGGATCGTGTGACCTGGCTTCTTACAGTATGTACACCAGGGGGAATTATATGCATTTGGCGAGAATCCGGTTGGCTTACCACCCGCGCCCCAAAACCTTCCCCAAAGGAGGACCTAACATTAGACAGTGAACCACGACCTCTACTACCCAGGGATCCCATCAACAAAGCAAACGCATCAGCCACTTTAGCGGCAGACATAAGCTCACTCTCTCCCGTTCTTCCACATGCCTCAGAATATTAAATGGTAACTTGTTCTTCCATTCTTCCAGGACCATTAGATTGAGCAACTCCGAAAAGGTGGTAATGTTAAGAGCGGCTAACCATTTCTTAAATTGTCTTAGTTTCTCACTAGCGAATTCAACATAGGTGTGAGACTCTGGTTTCACATACTTTCGAAACTGCTGTCTGTATCCATCAGAAGTGATAGAGTAGGCGTCTAGAATGTTACCTTTGATCTCTTCATATTCTACCTCATCACTAAGGCCGTTGTATACCCTATAAGCTTTTCCTACTAGCTTAGGGACAAGGAGAGACACCCACTGATCCTGGGGCCATTTATTCCTATGAGCAATGCTCTCAAAAGCGCGAAATGACCCGTCAACATCAGATTCATCAAAAGGGGGAACTAGCGGAGCAGCTGTAGCAGGATTAAAGCTTGCTAACTGTTTCTTTATATCTATTTCTTCCCTCTAAACTTAGCGTCATTTCGTAGGGCTAACTCCTGAATTTCTAACTCTTTCTCCTGCCTTCTAAGTTGTAACTGAAATTCTCTCTCTCTTCCTTTTCTGCCTGTAGTTGCATTTGCCTGTAGTTGCTTTTTCTCCTGTAGTTGCATTTGTTTTCATGCATCCGGTATTCTAGTTTAAGCTTCTCAATTTCCCATTGACTTATCCTACTCTTATCCTGTTCTTCCTGGGGACTGTGTATTATAGTCCTCGTAGAGGCTGACATGGGAGTTAACTCTTCTATGGCATTTCCTAGCAACTGACCTTCTTGCACTAGATGTTCAACAACTACATTCTTAATGACCTCTTTAGTCATCTGAGACGTGATGGGAACATCAAAATGTTTAGCGATGGCTTTCCATTGGTCCTTCTTTATATTAGCATATTTAAGTTGTTCCAGAGAAGGGTCGGCACAAAAATCTTCAACGTTAAACTGAGCGGAAGCCATATTAAATAGATGTTAAACCACAACAAAAAAATGATAAGCGAATTACTTAAGTGAGGAACTTGGCAGAGTGATAATAAAGGCAACCTTGGAAATTACCTAGATTATACTTAAGTAAACACTTATGAGTACAATCACTAATGAGGGGTAAACTAGAGAGTTACGGCATTAAGAGGGATCCGGATTACTCTAGTTACGAGACTTGAGAGTGAGGAGCGAATTGTACTGAGACTTGTTATTGATAAGGAGGCGGATTAGTCTGAGAGACTAGTTAAAATGGCCGATTCTAACTAGCGAGAAAAATGATCCGCGAAGTGAGGGCATTGAGGGTTCGCATGAACATATGATGATCCCAACACTTGGATAACACTTATTACACACCTGCCTATGTGCAAAAATAGAGATAAGTGCTATCGGTGAACACGCCTTTCTACCTGGTTTCCTGCTCTACCACTGCTATGCGATACCAATGAAAGTCACGAAGCACGTTTAACCCAAAAGGAGCCACTTGAACGCACAAAGGTAAATTTAAACCACACGCAGAGTAAGTCACAGAAAAAAACACATCAGAGTCACAACACCACAGAAACACAAGCAATCACAGAAAAAAGTCACTGGAAAAATGGAACACTGAACATGGGTTATAATGGTCCTGTCACGGTCGCCAATTGTTACGTTCACCGGTTAAACTGGTAAGATTGGCATCGGAGAGCCGGTGAACAATAACAATAAAAAAAACACTGCAGGTTCAACTGGTGAGGAAATGTAAAAGGGGTCACTTTAAAAGCTACTTTAATAACCCATAATGAAATTGACACATATATAACAAGAAACATGAAACACAGATATATAACATGAAACACAGGAAAATGACATACACATATACATATAACACAGTAATAAATACAACAATAAAGAACCCAACTTAATACCTAACAATAATCCTAATCCTATATAGAGGCAATGTGGAAAACACGGACGAGGGAAGTGATACTTATGCGGTGTCGCAGTGGTGAAATGCTGGGTGATGGTTGATCCCACGGCAGAACCAAGAGGCGTTGTGTTCACTGGTTGAGGCTTGGATCTCAACTCCCAATCCAGAAAACCAAGAGCTGGCTCAACACTTTCGGTTGAGTCGAAAGGGGCCGCGTGAATCCAACTTCGGGACAGTAGCCGGGCTTCATGAAACGGTGACGTGGAAGGTTCACGAGACGGTGGCGTGGAAGGTTCACGAGACGGTGGCGTGGAAGGGGAGGCGGAGAGGTGGCGAACGAGGTGACAAGCAGAGGAGGTGATGGTAGTAATGCATGTTACGGGCGGGCCGTAACACAGGGTACACTTTGATAATGTCTCCAGTGCCCATTCTCCAGGAAATAAACCAAACCTTGATTAACTAGTTTAATGCTCTCATAGTTAGTTACATGTAAAGATAGAGAATAGGTAGATGCTACTGCGGCGTGGATGCAAACCTGAGCACAAAGATCCCACAGACACAGCAGGTCATTCCGTTACACACAGTTACAAACGCCCGTTTATTCTTTGTTTTCCATCCCATGTCCCTCAATTTTGTGCACTTTCTTCCTTCTAGAATAAACAAACTTATTCTTAGTATCATGTCCCCCTATCCTCAATAAAAAAAAAAGTGTTAGAATAGCAAACAGCATCAAAGCAATTCCATGCCCGTCACTATGTCCTTCTTTCACTGAAGACTCGTACAGGACTGAGCACCGCGAGGGCAAAGCGAGTACAAATTCATCTTTACCTCCTTTCTGTCAACTGAAGAAAAAACAAAAAAACAAAAAAAAAAATTACTGATATCAAATAAAGATGAGTGGTTTGAACTCCGCGACGCTGGACCGAACGCTTCAGCCCCGCCAGGGAACTTAATGACATCACGTTAAAGTTTCCTCATTATAATTTTACAAACGGACTGAAGTTGGAAATTAACCGGAGATGGCAGAAGAACGAAGGAGTGTGGTGTGTGTGTGTGTGTGTGTGTGTGTGTGTGTGTGTGTGTGTGTGTGTGTGTGTGTGTGTGTGTGTGTGTGTGTGTGTGTGTACGCTTATTGCTCTAACATTAGCATTCCAACCTTCAGATTCTTTCGACAAAACAGGATTAGTATTATCATTTGCATCAGATTTCTTCACATAGCACAACCTGTTGCGTTCAGTTATGAGCTGCAAGGAGAGTTCGCAGGGAAGGCATGTGTCACCGCCTCTCACAGCTGACAAGCAAAACTAATTAAATAAATAAATACAAATAAAAAATAAGCACGTTAGTGTCTGTCGTCTTTTTTAAGTCAGTGAATTATCTAATAGACCGCACTATGAAGCTAAGTCTCTAAAAAGATAAAGGTGAGAGGAAATTTGCTTAGCAGTGAGAGTTTAAAAAAAATGAAGATTAGGTGAAGATATATTTCAGTGATACGTGAATACTGCACCTGGTTGAATTCTTCATGTCAGTAATATTTCAAGATTTCTTACTTAAGTCTAGTTCCTCTTGTCAGGAATGTAAATTGTTCGAAAATGGTTATTACAAAAAGTTGATTTATAACAGTGAAGCTTTTGTCAAGTTGACAACTAAGCTGGACGCACGATAAAGGCATCACTATAGAAGGCCTTGGTGTTTACAGGTTGACGCTTGCTGTATAGTGACACACAAATTCCTGTTTTCTAAGCAACTCAATGAAGTAAAATCTTGAAATCAGTCATGTTCTTAGCCACGAGCGAGATTTACTTCTGGTTAAACCCTTTAGGGACTGTAACGTTTCTCTCTCTCTCTCTCTCTCTCTCTCTCTCTCTCTCTCTCTCTCTCTCTCTCTCTCTCTCTCTCTCTCTCTCTCTCTCTCTCTCTTTCTCTTGCACAGAACACTTCAAAACACTTCAAGGCATCTCTCACACTCTTAGTTCTGAATTGCAGCTTAGAAAATTCATTCTACTTAAATAGATTTTGCGGCACGAAAGAATGAAATTCTAATATAATGGTATAGGAAGCAGAAAATTGAAATGCCAATCATGTCAAATGAATTATAAAAACAAGATGAAGTTCTAAGGAATAGGTATAAAATAATACGGGAGGCGGTGGCGTAGCAGATAAGGTGGTGAGCGTGGGATAGGGCAGACGTCGAGGAGTAGGTTCGAATCCCACCACATACCGTTTTGTTACTTTCCCATTTGTCGAGTGGTTTAAAGTTACCTACATGTCACCATGATACCCAGGTTCTAGGTGGTTACACTAAAGATGCGCTTGGGTGGTGATATGGGCCCTAATTTTGGTACCACTATAAATAAAATTGCCTGCGCCTCTAATTGGTGGAAGCTGAATAGCGCTTCCCATACTCTTCAAGTATACCTACAGGACCCATAGGCCAGTGTGTAAAAAAAATATATATAAATGAATAAATGTTTAAGAAAGTAGTGCCTGGATAGAAAATATAAATCAGACCTATAAAAAAAAAAAAAGGCAGACCAGCCTCTTAACTATTATCTCCTTAATTTCTATTATTTCACCAATTTCTTCCACATATGCCTTTCTTTCACTTCATATTTTCTGTTTCTCTAAATAAACAAACTAACTGTCTGTTGGCTGGGTTACTGCAACCACGGCTTCACTAACACAACTGAGATTACACACTCTGGTGTTGGATATCGGTCTGTTTCATGAAAATTGCCAGACCAGATTAATATCGTGATGATGCTGGTCTGATCATATACACCAATAACGCACGTTAATCACTGCTTATTACCTCCTTCTTAGTACTTTAGCGTTACTATCTTAGGAAAAATTATTTTGTATTAAATTAATTAAATCATACACATTTCTAGTTTTTAGGCGCGCACTTTACTGACATGTGGCATGTATGAAAAGAATGTTAAAATTCTAACGTTTCGTTGTTTTTTCTGTTTCTTTGAATTTTATTAAATGTGTTTAATAGTACACCGAATTTTTAATATCTCACATAATCCAACCAAGTCTGGCGTAAAAACGCAGGAATTTCAGCATTAGAAGAAACTCATTATATAAAAGAAACGATGCAAGGCATACAGCCTGAAAGCAGACCACGTCACACCTACCGTAACTGTTGCTTCTTGATCCTTTACACCCACCGAGAATTGCCTCAACTCTCGCGTGGTGCATAAGCTCCTGGTGGCGACCACGGGGCCGTAAGAATGTTTACCGCACGGCCAGCGCTCAGGACACGACGGGAGTACATACAGAGTTCCTGGAAGTTCTCACTTTAATATTTGCTCAGTGTTTCACGCATCAGGTGACGTGTAACATGTATTAGATTAGTCAAGAGTGGACGCCCAAGTTCTGTTGACGACGTTGTCCATTCATGCAGGTCGGAGGAGGGAGGAGGACACGTGCGGGGCAGCTGTAACCGTGGGTGGTGCGATGGTAAGCAGATTATGAGGCTCCAACACTCGCCCGTCGAGCCAAGTTATAATTAAGTTTAGAGAGGATGCAGAGACATCCTACCCTTCCCTTCCCTTCCCTACCCTACCCTAGCCTACCCTACCCTAGCCTTCCTAGTCCCTGTCTGTCTCCTGCACACTTCACAATTCCCACACCATCAAGTCATAATCATCACCACCACTATCACCAATACCTTTTGTCCTCACCACCACTACCTAATGTTAGGCTCTCCTGGCGACCAGCATTTACGTTCTTTTTCAACAGGCCACCATGTCACGCCCCATCCACGCCACAACAAGCTACGGAAAGGAGTCCCTGTAGCCATGACGGGTGAGTTCTGACGATCATTTATGAAAGTGTCCAAACGTGTTGATGTGACCTGATGATCAATTTGCATGTTAATAACTCAAATTCATTCTCTCTCTCTCTCTCTCTCTCTCTCTCTCTCTCTCTCTCTCTCTCTCTCTCTCTCTCTCTCTCTCTCTCGCTCGCTCGTTTCCATATAAATGCTCGGTGTGAGGGGAAAAACGCCTCAGAGTTATCGAATTATTAAGGTGGCAGGGAAGAGGGAAGAGGGAAGGGGTCGAGATGTCATATTGATGAGGGGAAGAGGAAGAAGGTCAGGGTGGAAAGGAAGGTGGAAAGGAAGAGAGAGAGAGAGAGAGAGAGAGAGAGAGAGAGAGAGAGAGAGAGAGAGAGAGAGAGAGAGAGAGAGAGAGAGAGAGAGAGAGAGAGAGAGAGAGAGAGAGAGAGAGAGAGAGAGAGAGAGAGTGAAATTTTGAGATAAAGAATATATAAGTCAGAAATAAAGATCTTAGAGGCATAAACGAATACTACAGATAAAAAATAAACATGAAGAAGAACAGCAGGGAAAGGAAAGGAAGACAGTCAGTAATACAGAGAGGGAAAGCGAGGCAAGAAGCAAGAGGCAAGGATGAGGAGAAGCAAGAGATGAAGGTCGGGCTCTGGAGTTCGAGGGATTAACTCTAAGGCGACAACGCGGATTCCTGAGATGGGTGACGCTGGCGGGGATGTGACGAGAGGATGAAACGTTGATGAGGGAGACGCCGGCCTGGGAAAGGGGAAAGGCGGGGAGGAATAAGGAGAGATGAGCTGGGGCAGGAGTAAATAGAGGAGGAGATGAGACAGTGCAGCGCCAGGAAAAGCAGAGAAGATGGAGCGGAGCGAGTAAGGTTGAAATTAGATGCGATTTCCAGGAAGAAAAAGGAGAGTGAAAAGACAAAAGAAGAGAATGAAGTGCCCAGTAAGATTAGCCGTGACTCAGGGCCAGGGGGAGGGTGCAGTAAGATGTAGTGTGTTAAGTATAGAGAATCAAACTTCATTACACTCTCTGCCTACTTGTCTGGCTAACCACTTGTCTGCATTCTCTCTCTCTCTCTCTCTCTCTCTCTCTCTCTCTCTCTCTCTCTCTCTCTCTCTCTCTCTCTCTCTCTCTACTTGTCAGTCTTTCTTCTTTTTTTTCTTTTGTTACTACTTTTAAGAAAATTATGGAGAAAAGGAAGAGAAATAAGCAACAAATGAAAGTGTTATGTGCGATCGATGGTTTGCCAGAGAGAGAGAGAGAGAGAGAGAGAGAGAGAGAGAGAGAGAGAGAGAGAGAGAGAGAGAGAGAGAGAGAGAGAGAGAGAGAGAGAGAGAGAGAGAAGAAGAAAGGATAGTTGAGTGATACGTAGAAGTTTGCATTGACACGTGGCAGGAACCTTGGCGCGAATGATGAAAGGAACGCCATTATGTATGAAGACTAAAAAAGAATGGTATTATGTGATGACATGGGAGCCTCGACGCTGATCCGTACGAGTGAGACTAAGAAGTGAAGTAAAAGTCAAAGGTCTAAAATGAGGACAGGACAAATGTGACATGAGAGCAGCGGTTGTGGTGTGAACAGAATAGATGCTCTGAAATGTCGGTGCATATGTAAGATTATGAAGTCTTTATTGCACGAAATTGCTCTAATGTTAAAGACAAGTGGTTGTACAATCTTGAAGTGTTTTAGTCACTTGGAAACGAAAGAAGAACAAGAATTAGATGACAATGAAGATATAGAAATGTAGCGCTGATTCCATTAATTTTGAAAACATGTTGCCTATGAATTTTGAGAAAGTGACAACAGGAGAATAAAAAAGTTAGGAAATATAAGATTTATTAATAGTTATGTAAATTATACTCTATATGTGTCACGATTCCAACACACCACACGGATACACTGACAGAAGGGCATGTCAGAAACAACAAAGCTCTTGTTAAATATTAAAAACAGATATGAACCAGCAGCTGAAATACCGATTCCTTTTACCGGTATAACGTAATTACTTTACTAAGCTTCAGGAAGGCCGTGAAGCAATAAAGCAAATCAAACTTCACCTTTGCCCTAGATGCTGTACAGATGAACACATGACACTACTAAAGAGAACGAGTAGAAAAACATGTTAGAATGTACAAAGAGGACAAAGAAAGCGGGATCAACACCTCTAAGACTTTCCAAGAAAAATAATCAGACTCTTCCATTTATCAGAGGAAGGTCTATTAATGGAGGATTTCGCAGATTTTTCATCAAAATGTTAATGAACTTCGAGAACTACTGAGATTGGAGTCTGGGTGAGGTGACGTGAGGTGACAGACACACAGACTTACTGCTGATGTTGTTGCTACTTTTTGTGTTCTTTTGTTTGGCATTGTTGTTGTTTTACTGTTCTTGTTATCATTATTGTTATTGTTGTTGTTGTTGGTGGTGTTGTCGTTATTGGTGGTGGTGGTAGTGATGTTATTCGTGGTGTTAGTGGTAATGATGGTACTGGTTGTGCAGGGGAGGGGGAGGAGGAGGAGGAGGAGGAAGGGGAAGTGATTGTGATAACCGTACTGTAGATACTAATGATGAACGTATAGAATGACGTGAAAAGAAGAAATAAGGACAAGACAGACGAGAGAACGTTAGAGGAATTGTACGACACAGAGAGGAGACCTGAAGACGGCGTCACCAGTGTACAAATCAAATAGGGAAAAGGTATGAAGGAGTGAGGAGAGGAATTAGAGGGGCGGAAAAAAATTAGACCGATCAAAGGGGTTGAGTGGAAGTGGGAGAAAAGAAAACAAAGAATCTTAATTTAGGAAGAACAAAATAAAAGTGAAACTGGTTGATTTATGAAATATAAGTATGATGAAACTTTAAATGAAGAGAATAACATGTATAAAGAACAAAAATGTAAGTTAGATGGAAAGGATGGAAGAGAAGAGGGAGGAGCAATAAGGGTGAGTGGCTGGAGCCCAACAAAGGGACTTGTTCCATCTACAAACAGTGTGTTGTCACTGCTGGAAAAAAGCTTCCTTTTTACATTTTTTTACAGACTTGGGCGCCCTGAGGCCTTTTGGCAGGCAGTGGTGGAGCCCATTGTGGCGAGAGAAAGAATGTGGCACTTGTCTCAGAGAGGCAACACCGACTTCGGCCCCACACACACACACACACACACACACACACACACACACACACACACACACACACACACACACACACACTTTAAAAAATATTTCATAAGAATTCAAGTACTACAGAGTAAATAAGATATCAATTTCAGTAGATAAGAATACATATGAGTGTTCAATTTTTTTAATCTCTTTTGTGCTTGTTTTTGTTTTGTTTTTCCTTTCTACGTCTTGAACTTTTCAAGGCAGGAGTGTCAAGACACTTCCGGAATGAAACTGACCAGTCTCTTCGACACATTTTTCCTAAATATTTGAGAAGGGCAATTGGGCGGAAGTTTATGGTTTTAGATCCTCTTTTACACATTGAAAATTATCGTATTCACATGTACTCTTACTTACTAATGCAGGTTTAGCCATCTATTATCTTTCTCTATGCCAGAGGTGTACATCGCGTCTACTTCCTGTGAAGGTGTTCTAACATGTGAAGAATCCCGGTGATATCTTTGATACATCCCAAGTCCATCTTAGATTTTAGAAACAAATGTGATGTCTTTGCGTATAATGGAATGCAAACAATTAAACTATCTCTATGTATTTAATCTTGATTTTTTTGTTTAAGAATCTTGGGCTCGCTCTTCCTTTTTGTGACTTCGTTGGGTGCCGTCACATCTGGCTCAGCAGTGCTTGCGTCCTGCTAGCAAGACACTGATGGCGGCCAGGGTCCCGAGCCCATTGCTCGTCACAGTGACAAGAAAAGAAGCCGTCCAGTGAGAGTGTGTTGCGTGGCACAGGTGACGTCCCTCTTCACCCAAGTCTTACCGCACCACCAAGGAAACTCATTCCAAGGGACAAAAACAAAGTTCACCAAAGGTCGCTGAGAAAGAAAGTAAAGCACGTAAACCCAAAGATGATGTTGCATTTTTACAATATAAAAGTATTTGTCATTCATTACTGTCTCTCAATGAATGTGTGTGTGTGTGTGTGTGTGTGTGTGTGTGTGTGTGTGTGTGTGTGTGTGTGTGTGTGTGTGTGTGTGTGTGTGTGTGTGTGTGTGTGTGTGTGTGTGTGTGTGTGTGTGTGTGTGTGTGAGTTTGTTTGTCTGTGTGTGTGTCTGTGTCTGTATGTGTGTGTGTGTGTGTGTGCAGCTACGCTATCAGTACTTGTTCCAAATAACAAGTACTATCTAATGTTTTGCGGCCTGAGAGTTTACATAACATAAAAACATTAGCATAATTATTATTAAAGCAATTATATCAATGTAATTGTGTTGCGGATGCTAATTATCTTGTTACGGCCAGTAGAACAAAATACAGTTGTGTTTAAAGTTAATAAACGGTATATTTAGGCTCATAAACCAATGAATACTAACTCATGCCCAGCGAGTTTTCATGATGTTTGCATATCATAATCCCTGTGTGTGTGTGTGTGTGTGTGTGTGTGTGTGTGTGTGTGTGTGTGTGTGTGTGTGTGTGTGTGTGTGTGTGTGTGTGTGTGTGTGTGTGTGTGTGTGTGTGTGTGTGTGTGTCGAACGGGTACTGATTGTTTTTTTCTATGTAATTCCATCGAAAAAGGACAGTAAAATAGATAAACAAACAAACTAATATATATTAATATATATTTACACATTTTTTTTTTAGTTATTATTCTTTTCCAGTGAATTCCGCTAGGTTTGCAGTACTTCAGTCTCGTACAGTGAGCACAGACTAAAGCTGCCACGTCTATCCACGCGGCATCGTCTGTGAGGGCGTGGGGACGGAGCAATTTAAGTTTCTAATGAGTTGTGAGGAGAGAGGGAGACGAAAAGGCTTGTGGGCGCCTGCCTCCCTGCTGACCATCTCCGAGTCCCAAGCTAATTTCTTCCGTGATAAAAAAAAAAAAAAAAAAAAAAGAATTGGAAATCAACGAAAGCGAATATTGCTTCTTACGTTCCTCTATGCTAAAAGTAGCTCTTCCTTACCCTGTAGTCACTGCCCCTTTCTCTTTCTTTTGAGTTGCTACAACCGTGAATGGAAAACTTGGCAATCAACACATATATAGAATCATGACAATTTATTAATTTAGCCAGGTCTTCATCCAAACTACACCACCTTGTGATGAATCGCTCCTACGCAGCAACAAATGTGCCCAACAACACAGTACATTGGTATACCCATTCAATAACAAGTCAAATATAAGGTTTTATGTCTTTATATAGAACAACTTTGAAAGACTCGCTTGAAACACCTATGAGTGGTGATTGCAATTGTTGGATAAAATCATATATATATATATATATATATATATATATATATATATATATATATATATATATATATATATATATATATATATATATATATATATATATATATATATATATATATATATATATATATATATATATATATATATATATATATATATATATATATATATATATATATATATATATATATATATATATATATATATATATATATATATATATATATATATATATATATATATATATATATATATATATATATATATATATATATATATATATATATATATATATATATATATATATATATATATATATATATATATATATATATATATATATATATATATATATATATATATATATATATATATATATATATATATATATATATATATATATATATATATATATATATATATATATATATATATATATATATATATATATATATATATATATATATATATATATATATATATATATATATATATATATATATATATATATATATATATATATATATATATATATATATATATATATATATATATATATATATATATATATATATATATATATATATATATATATATATATATATATATATATATATATATATATATATATATATATATATATATATATATATATATATATATATATATATATATATATATATATATATATATATATATATATATATATATATATATATATATATATATATATATATATATATATATATATATATATATATATATATATATATATATATATATATATATATATATATATATATATATATATATATATATATATATATATATATTACAAAGGGTTGACTTCAAACTAAAAGTGTCATTTTCTCTAGGTTGTATATTAGATTTTCAATACATATTTCAAATTAGTTTCTGCTCATTTTCACTTTCCAAGGATTCAGTATATACTTTTCTTCTTTTCACTAGAAAATTCAAGAATGAAATGCCACCCCATAATTTACTTTATTCCCAAATAGAAAACTCAATGCGGTAGGAGGAAACTACTAAGTTACTAAGATCTAAACAAAAATTGTGGTAAAAAATTAACCGGTTTGTCGTTGCTTCTCGTGGGCCGTTTATATGAGCTTTCATTTTCCTGCAAATTGTACCACAAAGGAAGAAAGTATGAGTGAACAACGTCTCCTCTGTTTCTCCACCAGCACACAAGTCACTACCACCGTCACTTTGAGAGAATTTTACGCTTATTCTATTAATATAACCTGACACGAAAAGTACAGTTTATAAAAGCCTCAAATGAAGACTTAGTGCCCTATTAATTTAACTTTTCTGGGGCAGCCGCTGCAGGATCCCTGCCAGTGACCTTCCCAGTCCCCACTCCCCGCAGCGGCTCACAAGTCAGGATAAGTTTTATGATTATGTGTCCACCAGCAGTCCGGTCACCCTGCCTCACATCAACACTCTGCTGCTCACTATCCCTTCACCCTTATGACGCTCCGACCACCCACTATTTCATGCCTTCTACTAATTCCCGCCATTCACTGCACCTCCACAGATCCCCATTTACTCGTACTGTTAAGGCGCCACTAACTAATAAAGCAAGTACTTGAGCAATGAAGATGATGCAGTATTACCCGTCACTAGCGGGAGAAAAATGGATACGTCAGTTCATCATCGTGTTACTTAGGATCGCACAAAGGGCCTGGAATGAGTCACGTCCCTACTTTCTCATCCCTTCCGTCATGGTAATTGCTACACAAAATCTCTAATGACTTAGTTAGGGTCGCATTTTTACAACAGTGGAGGTATAAATAACTGCAATCAAGGTATGAACAACAGCAAAGGTGATGAGGAGTAATGAAATGTAATAGAATGGAAATGCAGGTGATGTTCAATGCACTCCTTCCTCCACTCCCTTACTCTCCACCATTCCCAACACCACACACCACCAACACCAACCCCACCACCACCACCACCACCACCCGTCGAGGCACTGACGAAATTAACTGCCGGTGCCATAAAGGGCCTGGGATTTGGAGGTGTAGTTTATGGCTCTCTTTGATGACCAGTTCCCGGGTCTTTCTTTTGCCGTGACAAATTACGTGTGTGTGTGTGTGTGTGTGTGTGTGTGTGTGTGTGTGTGTGTGTGTGTGTGTGTGTGTGTGTGTGTGTGTGTGTGTGTGTGTGTGTGTGTGTGTGTGTGTGTGTGTGTGTGTGTGTGTGTGTGTGTGTGTGTGTGTGGGCAAAGAAGAGTTACAGAAATTCATTGGCGAGGTTGGCGTGGGAAGCATCCGTTCCTTACAAGGCCGGAGAAGCAAGTTAGGGAGTTCACGACTACTAAGCAACACTCACGCTCACTCCCCATTACGTATCACACTACTTAACATAACTCATCGCTTTTATCGTCTCCAATACCCTGCCACTACAAAGCAAGTCGAAGATCAACGTTCCCTGTTGCTGAAGTGAACACAACACTCCAAGGGCAGATCAACAGTCCAAGCTGCTCATTTAACCGTGAAGTGTTAAGAAGCAAGTCTCTGCCAGCTCAATTCACTAACATGTCTGCCACAGTCTGCGAGTCCTGCAAACTTACACGACTCACTGCTGGGGAAATTACGCGCAGCTTTTTTCCGAGTCCATTGCAGCTTGTCAAAGTCTCATGCAGCCGTTAGTCAGGCGGCGCTACTTTCGGCCACCTGCTGCTGCTCTAACTCTTCCGACCTAGTGCTCCCAGCAGCGGCTCGACCCAGTCCACGTCACGGAAGGTCAGCCTTACAAGAGGAAGCATCGGTGAGCTTTGTGGTGGCCAGAAGGTTCCAACTTTGCTGCGATTTATTAGTAAAGTTTTAGTCTGCGTCTTTGTTTCGGTCCCTCTTCTCTCTCCTTCATGGAAAAAAAAAAGTTTGTATATACGGTGAGTTTTGTGGCACTAACGGCGGCGACGTGACAAGTCTGTTACGAGGTGAGCCGGCTGTGTCCTGGCTGCCGAAGAGGACTGTTGTTCCGTGCCGTGTTGTCTCTTGGCCTGAATTTCGGGTACGTGTTTAAGGTGTTTTCTGGCCTGTTCGGTGGAAAGTGCGTCCGTTACTTAGGTGGCACGTGAGGTGCCTACATTGCCTACATTGTTATCCAGGCCGGTCGGCGAGGTCATGGGCTCCTCAGAATCAAGTATTGTTGCCAAATTGAGTTTTGTATCACCTCTTTCCACCCAAGAGTTCCAAGTCCAGAGGCCACACAATGGGACCCACGCCTCTATTGAAAGGGTTGCCAGGAATTGCGTTTTCTGTCTGTTGGTGGCACCAATGATCGATGATATGTACGTATTACCAGTATTTTTTTTTTTTTTTCCTTTGCCGTACAATTTTGGTGACCGCGAATTAATAATCATAAGGAGGTTTGTCTTTTCGCTTCCCTTTCTCATCTTTTTTTCCGGCAAACACGTGCACACACGCGGGTACGCGGGTACGCACACACACACACACACACACACACACACACACACACACACACACACACACACACACCGCGTAGTGTACTGGTTAGCACGCTCGACTCACAATCGAGAGGGCCGGGTTCGAGTCCCGGTAAGCGGCGAGGCAAATGGGCAAGCCTTTTAATGTGTGGCCCCTGTTCACCTAGCAGTAAATAGGTACGGGATGTAACTCGAGGGGTTGTGGCCTCGCTTTCCCGGTGTGTGTTGTGTGTTGATGTGGTCTCAGTTCTACCCGAAGATCGGTCTATGAGCTCTGAGCTCGCTCCGTAATGGAGAAGACTGGCTGGGTGACCAGCAGACGACCGAGGTGAATTACACATACACACACACACACACACACACACACACACACACACACACACACACACACACACACACACACACACACACACACACACACACACACACACACGTACTTACGTACGCACAAGCACACGCACATACACACAAAATACAGAAGAAAATCAAATTCGTTTTAAGGATGGTGTGAGGTTAAAAAATGCAGTTCGTTGTCCCCCGGTTACCAAGCACAACAAAGAACCACAATTGTTTCACAAGCTCACATCACTAATGTGCAACTTAATCACAAGACAAAGAACATTCTCAAGAGGGCTTAGAACAGCATCGCTGAAAGACATCCCTTGTGGCGTGGGGACGTGCGACGCTTTACTGAGCGTTGTTGTTGTTGTTGCTATCGCTGATACTACTATTGTTGCAACTTTTGTTGTCAGAATTATTCTTGATATTTTTTATATTGTTTGGTGTTGGCTGGGGTCTTAGTGGCAACAGTGGAGAAAAAAGTCAGACAGGTGTTCGGTGAGGTGCTGGGCCATGGGCACAGTAAGGGGTACTGCCTCTCCTACCGCGGCCTCTTGGTCCTTCCCTTTGTCAGATCAATACGTCATCTTAGCACAATCTCAAAGAAATTTGTTGGTGGGTCGCGACGCCCTGAGGTGAGGGTCGCGGGGCGGGGTAGAGGACGTCGTTGTGGTGATGGCCAAATCTTTCGCACCAAATCAATAATCATCTTCATCAGCCTCCTGCGGTGTACCTACACAAGGCCTTCCTTCCTCCAGTCTGGCTATTCTTTCCTGGGAAGTGAAGAACACAGTTTTAGGAACACTAACCCATAACTTTATTCAAGAGGCGTCTACCAAATATCCGGGGCAAAGTTACTGTGGCCAACTTTTTTCGCACTCGAGTCCCTGGAGACAACTCCCGAGTAGCAGACAGCCAGTTAGTGTCACTCGGTAGCCTCGCAGTGTTTCGTTTATCCTCGGGGGGTGAAACATTAATTAGAAACAAATGTGAGAGCCGGCAACAAGTCCACGTCTTATCAAGGAGGGAAGCGAACGTCTTCAAGACGGGAATAAGAAAATATGGAAATAACGATCGTCTTCGTCGGTCGAAGTGGGGAGCAGCCTCGCTCACGACCACAGAAATCGCTTTCTATTTTGGACACCCCAGGCGACCATTACTGCCTCATAATTGATCCACATTACATGAAAGAAGAAAATAGAGTGTCCCTGAGGAGCGACACTCACGCCAGGACGTCTTCCCGTGTGTGAGGGACTACTAAGCCTCGCCTCGCTGCCGACACGCTCTACACAAGCATTACGTATGTGCTGGATGACCAGGGAGGAGTGAGAATAGATACAAGGCTCGGAGGTGTAAGAGTGTTGTTGTTTTTTCCTGCACTAATGCACGTTGGTGGAGGGTGTTAATGACGGTGTTGGTGCTGATGGTAATGATGGTAGTGGTAATGGTTACGGTAATTCAATTCACCACACCGTTACAGTAGTATTCCTACTGAGAGAGAGAGAGAGAGAGAGAGAGAGAGAGAGAGAGAGAGAGAGAGAGAGAGAGAGAGAGAGAGAGAGAGAGAGAGAGAGAGAGAGAGAGAGTCATTATTCGAAGTAATCACTGTTTTCTTTTTCTTTTCTTTCTTTTTCTTTTTTTTTTTTTACTTTAACCAGACTATAAGGCATTCTCAGGGAGCTGCAGGTTATTGCATTTACTGTGAAAGTCTGACGAAGTGCAACACTCTTCCCAGATGTGGCAGTGATGGGGACAAGGGGACGGTGAGCCTTGAGTGACGCACCATCATCGTCGATTGTGGCTCGTTACGCCAGACTCGCGCGAGGCTTATCAACGCAGAATAAATAGTGCTTTGTTGTTTTCCGAGGCGCCTTTCTCTCGAACGCTGGTGAGAAAAGTCCATCTGACGGAAAATAGAAAACAAAGTAGTGTTATGGTACTCAACGCAAACATACTCGCCGATTAAAGGAAATATAGATACGTATTCATTATCAAAATTATATATAAAAATGTATATATTCACCAATAAAGACATATGAAAAGTAAAATATATATTCCATGATATAGAAAATTTATTGCATGATAAGAAATAAACATGAATAAAGTTGCCTACATGTTCCCTGACAAGAGATACTTATACATATTCAATGATGAGATGCATAGGGATAAAGGTACATATGCACTGATAAAGATCTATGTAAATATAGTTGCTGCATTACTAGAATTTTAGCCTAGACAAACACTTGCTTAGGAATCTACACATTGTTCAAAGGCACAGTTGCACCAGATATTAACTCATTTCATTTTATTTTAACGTAAAGAAGATGGAGAACACTGTGCAGATGAAAGCCATATCATTGCAATGCGTATATTAAGTAATGTATTAAGTTATTCTTGCACCAGGACGAAGACGAACTTGGAGCACAACTGTGGAAGTAGTGAGAAACTGATATGTGGATAATAGTTCCCTTTCACAGTTACATTAAAAAAGCAATGTCTGAAAGTGGTTGAAATTTGAGAGGCAGCAAGGATAACCAGGTTCATAAAACACGATGAAGCTTTTCACGTGAACCACCGAGGCAGATTCAATTATAACTTTAACAACAAACAACCATCACTACAAACAAACTGCCAGCGTGTTTACAGCGCTAAGGTGTGTCTGCTGGCGTTCAAGGCGCTGAAGGTGGTATTGCTGCTGGGGATGTAAATACGCAGGCTACTGGATCCTTCTGACACACAAGAGACGTTGAGCACATTCGTATATCTTTTATATTACTCACTTATTCTGACCTCACCATTTAACCGACTTACGCTTCACATTATAATGGTATGCAAAAATTAAATCACGCCTTACCACTTTTATCTCACTATCAGACTCAAATATTGTATATGTTACAATTCAACATGCTACAATTAAAACACACATGTTCACTACACACACCATATACATACACATATACATACACATATACATACACAGCATGCCATACTAATACATGAAAAAATATAGAAAAATATTTTCCTGAAACCTTTAAAACTCATTATTTACCTCACATTTTCATAATTATGATTTTATTTTACTAATATACTTGTCTTAAACAATAAAACGAAGTTCATTTCTATGTATTTTCATTTTCGTAAGATTTCTAAAGTTCATTCAAGTAGCATACATTCTGAATTTACAGCTTTGAAATCTAATAACCTCATTATAATTCACGTGTATGAGAAAACAAAGTCCTTTTCTGTGTATTTCCATCTTGCGGGGTTAGTTTCTCTCAGTGACGGCCGGCGCAATACGCTCAGACAATGCATACCTAATTACCTTCATGAAAATTATAGCCAAGATACTTCACTGAGGTAGGGAAGGTGAAAGGAGGGCAAGGCGGGGCAGCGGCTGACTGGTGTGAGGCACGATGCAGTCTTGGTCCAAAACCATTTAAGGGACACACAAAGATGCCACACAAATGGTTACCGGATACTGATATTTACTATTTTCCTTTGTATTCCAGTACGTAGGTCCTTCGTAAGCTGAGGGACGAGATGGGGGCGGTGAGCGCGGGAGGAAAGCAGGTGGAAGGAGGAGAGATGCTTACTGAAGACAAGCAGGAGAGGGCAGCCAAGGAGTGAAGAAGAAAGGGACACGATGGAGGAGCATGGAGGAGGAGGGTTATAGTAGCTGGAAGGAGATGATGGAGGAAAGAGGAGTTGGCGGAGTTAGTAAAGAAAAGAGGGAAGGAGGCGAAAGATCCTTTGCTATCATCCTTCATCACTATTTTGAAACTCATTGTTCTCCGCCTCCCACCAGAGTGAAGGTATAGACAAAATAACCTACGTCAGTAAACTGCAAACGATGAAGAAAACGAACTTCGCTCTCAGGATAAAGAGAAATGAAGGAAATAAATGAAATGAAAGAAAAATAAACAAAAAGAAATAAGGAGAGAAAGAAACTAAACAAAAAAAGGTGGCTGGGGAAGGAGAAAAGGAAGGAAAGTGTGATGAGGGTGATTACTGGCGTGGGAAAACACAACCCTAGTCTCGAGATGGATGGGTTAGGCCGCCCAGTATAAGACTGCTACAGGGTGAGAAAACAGCGATCCCAGGGTGAAGTTAAGAAGATGAGACTACTGTAGAATGAAACCAAAGGAGACCAACGTTGAGAATAAGGGAGAGGCAGGCACGGGGTGAGCATAAGAAGCCAAGGAAAGAAGGTTATTACTGTTCATGGGGAGATGCTGGTTAAGACTGGGGAAAATAAGAGACTGAGGTGAGATTTGGAGGATAGGATTGTTTAGATTAGGAGGAGGGTGAGGCGAAGTCGTGCGGGAGAGACAGGAAAAAATGCGAGGCAGAAGGGGCATGTGCCAGGAGGGTGTAAAAGGTAGACAGGTGCGGAGTTAGGGTGAGAGTAGGCCAAATAACGGAGGGAGTGCACGCTAGCCTGAGAGAGAAGCGTGTTGAGGCTGCACGGAAGGGATAATGATGCTACTGGTGCTGGTGGTGGTGATGGTGTGGTGGCTAGAGTTTTAGTGGTGTAAGTGATCGTGGACGATAATACTGTTGATAGATGTGAAGTAGTGTGGTAGTAGTGGTGGTGATAGTGGTGGTGGTGGTGGTGGTAGTGGTAGCGCTCATGGTGGTGGTGTTGCTAGTCATGCCAGGGTCGAAATTCTAAAAATTCAGACTCTATCAAAAGTTACAAGTGAAAAGCTAAGCCGAAAGAAGAAAAAAATACGCAAGCGGTGCTTCTGTTGGGGTCATCTTCCAACGCATTTTAGGAAGTGCTGCTGCTGCATACGGGCTGGCTACCAATCTACTACAACCAATCTATTCACCTCTGAATAAAACATTGTAACAGGTGGGTGTCTCGCGCTACTCTGGCTGGTCTGAGGGCCCGAGCCGCGCCGAGTCTTGGTCTGGGCCTGGTCAATAAAGGATGTCCTTCCTGAACTCCTCAAAATATAATAACAAAAAGCAGCAGGTTGTAAAGCGTAACTGCGCAAAATATCATTAAAAAAGCGCGTGCGAAAAATTCTAAAGAAGCATTAAGTCCACACTGTATTCTTTCTTACACATGCAATATTATTTTCTTGTGAAATATGAAAACCTTGTCCCCAAGATTTTCACGCCACGAGCGCGTCAACATTTTTTTTCTCTTCCTGGGAGCAGGTCCTTTAGTACCCATAAAATAAGGTTCGCTCACAACGCCTCGGGGACAGACGGGACACTGGCTCACACTTACTCCCTGGCGCAGCGCGGCGAGGGTGCCCGTTCGCTCAGGGGAAAATGTGAAAGAAGGGGGAAGGATGATACAATGCTTATTTTATCTCACGGCCAGAAATAATCTATGAACGAAGAAACAACAGGAGTAAATCTTTCACTATCCCCTTACGTTTTCAGAAAGTTAAGTGAAGATAATATATCATTTCAGAGCACTCTAATGTGCACTTTCATCAGGAAAGGAGGCACTGTGGCGAGTGCTGCACTGTAGCTTGCAAAGATTCTAGCTTGTGGGTGAAAAATTGATGTGTTTCAACTTTGATTTATCGGCGCCACATTAGCTAGTCGTTGCAACGCCAAAACTCAAGCAATTTATAATCCTTACCTCGTCGTGCTTATGAAGGTACAAACTCCAGATAAGTTCATAGTGTAGGTTAATGTTAGGTGACCGTCCGGTAAAATACGAGGCAAAACAAGGAAAAGAAGAAAATAGTGCAAACCTCAGGACATACAAACCAGCATGTGCCGTAGAGGCTAGCAGAAACACACCGATAACCAAAGCCACGCACCACCCAGATGCAAGTATGACTCTCTCCCTCTCCGATATCAAGTAACCCCAAAAGTTAGAGGAAAATGTAAAATGTTCGCATCCCTTCATTTCCCTAAAGTCTAAAAAATACTGCACCAAACACAGCATCGGGGAAGGTCTCGGGAGCTATAACAGTTCCTCTCGACGTATTTTACTAAGTGGAGCTCTGAGAGCATAATTTGCTCGGTGGCCTGTGGTAATGAGAGGCGTTGGGATGGAGCAACATTCTAGAAAGTAATGATGCTTTCAAGGCGAGGCAGGTGGAGGAACAGTCACGTCCTCAGGGATGAGGCAGGAGGAGGCTACCACGCAGGAAGGACCCGCAGCGCCGCGTTTGCCCTCAATCTCGCCATTAGCATATGAATGGCACCGAGTTTTTGTAGCACTTTCTGAAGAGCGGCTTCCGGCAACCCCACATGAATGCTTCTATTCCGAGCTGCATCACGGGGAGCGACGGAGGCGAACAGGGCAGGCGTGACGGCCAGAATTGTCTACATAATATTGAAATTCAAGAGGTGGAAGAAGAAGCACATTGCATTATAAAAGAAACTCTTGAATTATGAAAACAAAATCATGCTGCTTAAAAAACTCCCCCTTTCCTTTTTTTTTTGTGTGTGTGTGTGTGTGTGTGTGTGTGTGTGTGTGTGTGTGTGTGTGTGTGTGTGTGTGTGTGTGTGTGTGTGTGTGTGTGTGTGTGTGTGTGTGTGTGTGTGTGTGTGTGTGTGTGTGTGTGTGTGTGTGTGTGTGTGTGTGTGATTTAGGGCCTTTAAGATATGAAAGTTGTGAGCCACATTATGGATTAGATCGATGTATAATTACTAACTGCAATATAACGTTTTACAGCAGCAGTAATCAGTGAAAGGATGTTTACGAAAGTTATTATCTTTCTGATTAATTACTATCGTTTTAATAAATCTGCTTGAGTGTGTAAAAGGCTAAACAATTAAGATAACTAATGAAGTGGAGTTTTAAACATGACAAGCAGAGCAGCGCGGTGCACGTCATTCACAGGCGAAGGCAAATAAAAAAAAAAATAGTGGCATCCGAGGGTTTATACAGTGGCAAGGCGTCTCACCCGTGCCGTCCCTCATCTGTATGCTGCTCGCCTTTTCCATTTCACTTTTGCAAATTTTCCGACTTCGTCTTTGTTCTTTGTTTTCTATTGTCTTGTTTCTTCTAGTTCTCGTATGTCTCCCGAGTGTTTCTTTGTATGAATCAAGATAAGTGCCACAAATGATGTACGTGTAAAATGTGTCTAATAAAAATTTGTATGATATCCACATGTACATGATCTCTTGTGTCTTTATCAAGTATGTATATCATAAGAGTATTCTGTTTGCCATGAAAATAGACAAAGTCATCTTAAAACGATATATTCTGTATTTAAAATATACGAGGCAGGACAGGTGGGCTGCGTGATGTCCTTGATAGGTGAACGGTCCAATCAAATGTTTTCACGTAATAATTAAGTTACCTTGTTTCCTGAGGCATTTATTTACAGAGAGAGAGAGAGAGAGAGAGAGAGAGAGAGAGAGAGAGAGAGAGAGAGAGAGAGAGAGAGAGAGAGAGAGAGAGAGAGAGAGAGAGAGAGAGAGAGAGAGAGAGAGAGAGAGAGAGAGAGAGAGAGAGAGAGAGAGAGAGAGAGAGAGAGAGAGAGAGAGAGAGAGAGTTAGTTTCGCCGAGTGTTTGAATGTTGCCATACTTTGCGGCCATTACAGGTTTTGACGCGAAACTCAATTAAAATAGTGTAATGAAAGCAATGCGTTGATTTCAGTTCGTTGAGCTTGGATGAAAGGGAACAATCTTGGTGGAAAGGTGACCACATCAAAATCCAATACCGTATCCATGACATCATTATCCATACTCGGCGCCACACTTCATAAATCTTCATTTTATATCTTTTTCTTTATTCTTTTCTTTCTATCCCGTTCCGCAGCGCCGGTTATATCTAGCACTTCTTTCCCTCTTTTTTTTTCTTTTTTCTCATTTGGTCATCTATGATTACTGTACATACACACAATCCTCTGACTTTTACTGACTCGTTCCCATGACTGGCTGGTAATCAAGCTCTCTCCGAATTTTTAAACAAGCAGACACTGAATTGGTCTGATAAACTCGCCTTTCCTGCCCTCATCCGCCTCGCCAGCCTCAGGAATACTGCCCATAAAGCGCTCTGTTTTTCACATTTACGAATTAGACTATAAAAACTACGATGACGTTTGTTTTTCCACCTGTCTGTTTGTATGTCCGTGAGTTTGCGAGTGTGTGTGTGTGTGTGTGTGTGTGTGTGTGTGTGTGTGTGTGTGTGTGTGTGTGTGTGTGTGTGTGTGTGTGTGTGTGTGTGTGTGTGTGTGTGTGTGTGTGTGTGTGTGTGTGTGTTATGTAAGAGGGGAAACTGGCCAAGAGCAACAAAAAAGAAAAAAAGGCCCACTCAAGTGCCAGTCCCATTATAGGTCAAAAAGTCCTTCGAAAGAAAAGGAAAAATGTCTTGAAATCTTCCTCTCAAAAGAAGTCAAGGTGTGTGTGTGTGTGTGTGTGTGTGTGTGTGTGTGTGTGTGTGTGTGTGTGTGTGTGTGTGTGTGTGTGTGTGTGTGTGTGTGTGTGTGTGTGTGTGTGTGTGTGTGTGTGTGTGTGTGTGTGTGTGTGTGTGTGTGTGTGTGTGGTGTTAAGTTACCAAGAGCACGAGAATGATGATCACAAAAAAAACAATAAATTTTCGCTTTCTGAATAAGGCAAACAAGAGTTATAACATGAGGATTACCGCCCAAGTGATGATGACATATTGCAGTCTCTATCAGGTAAAAGAATAAAGATAATACTAATATAAAAAAAAAAATATGCATTACCTGCCAGTAATGACAAATTAATCATATCTTCTCCTTGATGATAATGGTGGTTGTGGTGGCGGTAGTAGTGGTGGTTGGTAGTGAGAAAGATTGTGATGAGTGACAGGTGTATTGTTGTGAGAGAATGGCGTGTGCAGTGCTGGTGGTGGTGGCGTGGGCTGGGCTGCAGATGTGAGTGTGGCGATGTTGACGTTGTTAAAGTCGTGAAATATAAGTGAAGGTGATGTGTTGTTGTTTTTGTCATGTCCATGAAAGTCATTTATACATGATGTTGCCACGCCCAGGCCCAATTACTGAGGCAGTCGATCATTTCGTTAATCAATCAAACAATCAATCCATCCATCCATCAATCATATTCAACAAAACAATCAGTCAGCTAATCGACCAATCAGCCATAAAACTTACACTTTCCATAAGCCAGAGAAGCTTGCGTCACAACCTTTGTTTGTAATACTCTTTTTCAGATCAATGTGAGGCAGGAGTAAATTCTACCATAATTACATAAACAGCAGAACGTCACATCAGACACAGAGATCGACTTCAGGCATTTATGTGTATTCCCTTGCGCTGCAGGGAAGCGTTCAATAAGTGTCTGCTGGTGAGGTCATCACAGCACTCCGCCATTCTGACTGAATGTAGACGCAGCAAGGCTAAATAATGACCTTGTTGGCAACGTGTTACACGACTGGTATCAGGTTGCCCGTGTGAGCAGGTAGCGTGTGAAGGTTGTTTTCATAATAAGAGAAAGCAACACTTGTCGACAACAAAGAAAAAAAATTACTTTCCAGAAATAAAAAGCTTTCATAGCTCAAAGAAAATTTCCATAAGATGTAAAGATAATGCACTTTATCTTGCAACAGAACAATGGAATAATTTAATAGTCTGTGCATGATTTCTGCTGGAAACTGGAAATCATATCGATACTGAATTTTTTCCCTGGTTTTCCGTGTCTTATCTAAAACGAGCATCCTCTACATAATGTTGAGCGTAACTTTCTGAACAGCGTTTGTTGTGAAACGTGATGTTGTTGAGAGTCCAGGAAAAAATAAATTGAGCACCATTTTTTTTACATAAGTGTGTGTGTGTGTGTGTGTGTGTGTGTGTGTGTGTGTGTGTGTGTGTGTGTGTGTGTGTGTGTGTGTGTGTGTGTGTGTGTGTGTGTGTGTGTGTGTGTGTGTGTGAACGTGTCGGTGTGTGTGAGAGTGTTGCAGACCAGCAGAGTTAGCCAGTTCCACTGGCCTTCACGCCTCACTGACGTAATATCGTATCTAACTAAGCACAATTCTACAAATATTAAAAGCATTAAAAGTTTTGCATCTTGATACACTGCATTGGTACACTAATATTCACAAACTTTAAAACTTCTTCACTGTTTAAAGACTGCATATATACGTGTGTGCGTGTGTGTGTGTGTGTGTGTGTGTGTGTGTGTGTGTGTGTGTGTGTGTGTGTGTGTGTGTGTGTGTGTGTGTGTGTGTGTGTGTGTAATTCACCTCGATCGCCTGCTGGTCACCCAGCCAGTCTTCCCCATTACGAAGCGAGCTCAGAGCTCATAGACCGATCTTCGGATAGGACTGAGACCACAACACACTCCACACACCGGGAAAGCGAGGCCACAACCCCTCGAGTTACATCCCGTACCTATTTACTGTTAGGTGAACAGGGGCCACACATTAAGAGGCTTGCCCATTTGCCTCGCCGCCCCGGGACTCGAACCCGGCCCTCTCGATTTTCAGTCGAGCGTGCTAACCACTACACTACGCGGTGTGTGTGTGTGTGTGTGTGTGTGTGTGTGTGTGTGTGTGTGTGTGTGTGTGTGTGTGTGTGTGTGTGTGTGTGTGTGTGTGTGTAATTCGCCTCGGTCGCCTGCTGGTCACCCAGCCAGTCTTCCCCATTACGGAGCGAGCTCAGAGCTCATAGACCGATCTTCGGGTAGGACTGAGACCACAACACACTCCACACACCGGGAAAGCGAGGCCACAACCCCTCGAGTTACATTCCGTACTACTTACTGCTAGGTGAACAGGGGCCACACATTAAGAGGCTTGCTCATTTGCCTCGCCGCTTACCGGGACTCGAACCCGGCCCTCTCGATTGTGAGTCGAGCGTGCTAACCACTACACTACGCGGTGTGTGTGTGTGTGTGTGTGTGTGTGTGTGTGTGTGTGTGTGTGTGTGTGTGTGTGTGTGTGTGTGTGTGTGTGTGTGTGTGTGTGTGTGTGTGTGTGTGTGGTCTGTACGAGTATATGTACTGTCTTAAAAGTTATGTTCCTTTATTGTGTACAGACCTCCTTTGAATATTTGTTACACAAGGGCACTACTATAACGCAAGTATATACAAAGAAAATTTTAAAAAGGCTGATATGGAGGCCCACCAAATCTGTCAGTCCTCAAACGTCTGCAGTTTTTCTTTAGTAATGCGCTGAGAAGACAGTTGATTAATGCAGGTGGAATCCGGGTTACCAGACCATGGAGCTTAGCTTGACATGACCCGGAATTGCGGGGATGAACGGCTGACAGCCAATCAACTCCTGCGTCCACCCACAGCCAAGGTGAACCATTAAACGGGCCTCATGGGAGCACCTGAGCTATGCGTGTGAATGTAGTAACCTGAATGATGCAAAATTCCTGTCTTCCAAGATGCGTGGCGAAGTCAAGATAAAGGCCACGGAAAACTAGACATATTCAAGTTTCCTTAGTGGAGATGGCGCATTGCACTGTAATACGGGACAAGAACCATATTGCAATATGTCTGTATATTATTGATTTACAGCAAAACAGCAGAGTTAAAGAAATGAAAAAAATAAACAATCGCTGGAAATTTTATCAGAAGGATGATGACAAAAATATGTTGATTGTAAAAGAATTTTCAATTTCATCTGCTTTGCTGCTCGTTGATCGATAGAGATAAGGGTGTGTGAACTGTACCAAGTGAAATCTTCATTACGTGTCTTAGATTTTTCAAAAGCTTTCTTTGAAACGTTAGCTCACTGTGTAATCTTGCGATAGACTTACACGTAATTTAGACGAATGGTACAAGGCAGATCATATACCTATACAATACAAAGACAACCACTATGAGTGAAAATATTTATCATCTTTTCGTACCAGTGTTGACGTAATGTGCGTCATGCTGAACGTTGTCTGGGATGTGCTGCAATAATAAGAGGTGACAAGGCTGAGCGCAGCTACAGGTGAAGCTGACAGACAAAAGAGAAGCGTTTGGAACTAGCCGAGAAACCTTTCATGCTTCGTAATCTCGCATCACTGGATGCGCACCGGGCGGAGTGCAGCTGTCTCAGACGAGCTACCTGGCTGACAGACATTATTGCGCTTCGGGACAATTTATTAAACCGAATGACGTTAAACTGAACATGG
>NC_059294.1:23319471-23346971 GCF_017591435.1 Portunus trituberculatus
GTGATTGAACAACGCGGTAAATATGCAATGGTTCGCTCATTACTGTCGGTTCCTACAGTATGAGAGTGAGCGAATCGTGTGTGTGTGGTTCACTATAGCAGACTTTGACTTAGCCGCTGAAGAGACAAAATATACAGCAGCAACAGGAGCAAGTAGTAGTAGTAGAGTAGTAGTAGTAGTAGTAGTAGTAGTAGTAGTAGTAGTAGTAGTAGTAGTAGTAGTAGTAGTAGTAGTAGTAGTAGTAGTAGTAGTAGTAGTAGTAGTAGTAGTAGTAGTAGTAGTAGTAGTAGTAGTAGTAGAGATAACTTTGAATACATTACAAACTAGTTCACAAAATTCAGTAACATTTTTGTACAATTTCTTCAAGGTCAAACAGCTGACCTACTGTGTGTATACATCATATTCATTATACCACCACCACCACCACCACCACCACCACCACCACCACCACCATCACCATTACCACCTACATTTCCTTCCATTTCCAGCACAAATATCCTCCATCAGACCCGGTCCCAGCACCAGCACCAGCCCTCCGCCCCGCACCGCCACTCCTCACTAAGCCCAACACCATACAGCCCTAATGGAAGGAAGCTGCTAGTAAGACTTTAAGACTTCCTCTCGGCTTCATAAATCAGCCTGGGAAGGGAGCGAGAGGAAGAAGAGAGGGAGCCACAACGAGAGTTAATTTGTACACAAACAACTTGACCACTATCACCATCACCTCCCTATCACCGCTCATCATCACTTCCACCATTCCTGCAACTACGACTAAAGACACCCAACAGGAATATTATAATTATTATCAGCACTAAATCACGCACGAACACGCATTTCATAAGCATCACAATAGCTCTAACTTAGAACAAACACTTGCCCACGGTGACATGCATGATCACCTCAGTCACTCGCCAAAGTCCCCGAGCATCTCTGATGTTATGGCCCGTACATGCATCCGTTATGGGTGCGCTTTCACTTGTACACGGCTCACACAATAACAATATAACGTGGTAGGAGGCAGTATGAGGTGTAGGAGTCGGGGCAACCAACAGGTAGCTGATTTTTACAGCAAATCACCGATTCAAAGCCTATTCAGCGATGGATATTCAAACTGATGATACAATAACTCTCAGATAAAGATACTAACTATTATAAAAAAGAGTCCAAGACTCACTAAGAAACTGGACTACAATAGGCAGAGAAAGACAGACAGTGAAAGTAAGAAGTGTTTCTGAACCATTTCCAGCCTCAGCATTTCCTTTAGCCAGTTCACCACGCTTAACTCTGACTAACGTCTCATTACAGGAAATGAACTGCACGTCGACTATAAACATAACTTAAAGAGAAGCACTGCTCTTCATTCTCTACAAATAAGAATGGAAGAGTCCAGTACTAGTAGAGGCAAAAGCAACTGATTCGATATTCTTGCTTCTTACCACTTACATCTTACATCAACAAAGTTGAAAAAATTATAAGGTTTATACAAAAAATTACTTTTTCAAAAGTATCCCTTTGATACTTTTGTATCTCTTTTAGAAAATATCGACATTGTACCGCCACATGGGGATGCTTGTATCTCAGGTTAGGAAACATTTGATCAAGAGGAAGAAAAGCGATAAAAGTTGTAGTTCATTTAGGCCACGCGTAACATAATATGATCCTGTTCTCTGTATCTGCAGCAATTGTTAATCATAACACATCCCGGGCTGGAGCCGACCAGGGAGACGGTACAGTGTTATTTTTAGCGTTCACTCCAGAGATCCCCCGCGTGTTGGTCAGTCTTGTGACTTGCGAGGATAAAAATACCGCAACATCAACTACAAATACTTTTACATTTGTATTTTGCTCGAGAAGCCTTCCGAATATCACAACATTAATTACAAGTAAATAATTTCTAACAGCAAACATGAATCTTCCCACCCCAGGTAGGCATTAATCAAGATTTCATCCTAAATCCTCTTTTTCTAGTTTCACGCAGCCAACATTCCACCTGATTCACCAGCCACTTCTGCTGTTCAGCTTTACCTGTGAACTAAATTCCATGATTATTTTACAGCATTCCATTATGTAACATTTCAATAATGATCAGCATGAGACTTTGAGGCTGCAAAACTATCGGCTGTTGTTATTTATAAATTCCATCATGAGCATGCTGTCAACAGCAAAGCCTTGTTAGGGCTACATGTACCGGGTTATCGGCATGATAACACACACACACACACACACACACACACACACACACACACACACACACACACACACACACACACACACACACACACACACACACACACACACACACACACACACACACACGAGCGCGCGCACTCACAAGGCTGGATTATGAATAAACCGAAAAACAATAATAATAATAATAATAATAATAATAATAATAATAATAATAATAATAATAATAATAATAATAATAATAATAATAATAATAATAATAATAATAATAATAATAATAATAATAATAATAACAATAAAAATAATAATAACAATAATAATAATTGTTGTTATTATTATTATTATTATATTATTATCATTATCATTACTATTACACACACACACACACACACACACACACAGACACATACACACACACACACACACACACACACACACACACACACACACACACACACACACACACACACACACACACACACACACACACACACACACACACACACACACACACACATTGTCAAACTCGCGGTGGTAATAATAGTCCATCAGAAGTGTCATTACAGTGGTTGGCATTCCTGTCATTCAATTTGCATATAAATCAAGACTTGCATAGCGGAAACACACAATACCGGGTTATATATCAAAGCAGCTCTCAGGTGAAAGAAACTGTATCCCCAGCAGGAGCGTAACAACCGAGTCCTGTCCCACTAATGGCCCTTCGCCGCCCCTCACTCGCCCGCCGTGATAGACGTCTCTCTCAAATTACCTGCCTCGTTTCTTTCAGTGACGCGGCCGTGATGTGTGTCGCAGTGGGAAACCAAATCAATAGTTGCCTCTCTCACGGACGTTGCGTCTTGCTCACCACAAAACTAGACATATATACATGAAGAAAACTTTTGTCTCGCCGCCTGTCTGACTTACCTGCCTGATTCTCGCATTTGTCTGTCTCGTCGTCTGAGTTTGGTATTAGCACCATCACCTTTAAAAATATCTAAAACTGATTTTGCCTCAAGATACAGACAAAAAACACATTTATTATATTTTAAACTATACTAAACTATACATATTATATTTTTCATCTTTTTTTTTCATCTGAAGAAAGATAATTAACTTGAAATTCCCGAGACAACGCGAACTCTGCCGCAGTGACAGTTTGTAGAATCACTTAAGCTCAGCGAAAACATGCCGTGCGAGGGAAAATTACCAGACAAGTTGCAGCAAGTGAATCAAGGGTGAGCTGGGTCTTCATCGCAGCTTAAAGACACTGATAGGGGATGAACTCCAGCCATTTACACCAGCAACTCCCCTATCGACCGGAGGAGGAGGAAGGGGGAGGGAGAAAAGGGGGAAAGGTAATGGGAGTTTCGCATCCCCAAAAATTGAGTTTAGCGGATATGGAACGGCTGGCGTGGTGCAGAGAAAAACCTCCTTCCCCCCTGCAGTCCACACTCCCTCACTCCCTCCTTCCTTCCGTGTGGCGCTGAAAAGATTCTCTCACCCTGCTGTCTGCTCCCCTCCCTCCCCGCCACCTTGCTCCATACAATGCGGTGTCACTAATATCCACCTTCCCCCATCTTCCTCAGCTAATGGATCACCTCTCTCTCTCTCTCTCTCTCTCTCTCTCTCTCTCTCTCTCTCTCTCTCTCTCTCTCTCTCTCTCTCTACTCGTAGCTCAGAACAGTGGGTAAACTTGTAAATGACCACATAAAAAAACTCAAGCAAGGAATAAATTTGTGCGCAGGACAGAGAGAGAGAGAGAGAGAGAGAGAGAGAGAGAGAGAGAGAGAGAGAGGGATGAGCAATATAATCACGTTAACACAAGCGCGAAGTGGAACCTGCGGAATGTCTACTGCGGTGGCCTGAAGAGGAAGAAGAGGAGGAGGAGGAGGAGGAGGAGGAGGAGGAGGAGGAGGAGGAGGAGGAGTAGAAATCCCTGACAAGTGTGTATAAAAGTAATCCTGAGAAATTCAACCTAGTGTTTACAATATCGCGAAACACTCTGATCAAAACGTTAAGACTTCAAACGTTTTTCAAAACTTTTTATATAACTAAAAAATATAACTCAATTTAGTCCTCCCAGTCTCTTTCTCTTTCTCTCTCTCTCTCTCTCTTCTCTCTCACGCTTCCCTTCCCCCTCTTTATGTATATTTGTCTTCCGATCCTAACTCCCCTACTTTCTCATTTTTCTACCAGTGTCTCTCTCTCTCTCTCTCTCTCTCTCTCTCTCTCTCTCTCTCTCTCTCTCTCTCTTGTACGCTCAAGTTAAATAATGTACTGGTGTCTTGAAGCTCCAGCACTACAGTCATGTGTCAGCTTTTTGTGCAGATATTATAAAGTACCTTACCCTATACCATATTTCCCCTTCTTGTCTTCGGTGGTCCTTTCCTTAACACGTGAAAAGATAGAAAAATAATAAGGATAAAATTTAATCGTAGACATGTATTAAATTTGCTGCATGTGAGAAATATCATATGCGACAAAAATATGTAAATCTACACAACACACATGGTAATCATGATGTGAAAGGACGCTACTAAAGCAGGAAAGGAGACAAGATGTGAACCCGGAGCGCCACACGAGGACCACAATGAAGTTAAGTGCAATACGAGTATAATCTTGTACACCAGGGCTGGTACTTATAAAACTGTCATACTGCTATGAAACTGTCATAAGCCAACAAAATGGCGGATATTTGTCATAAATAATTCATAAGCAATATGAATTTGTCATAAACGCTATGAATCTTTCATAAGTCGGTGTCTCACTATGACAGGGTGAACCCTGTTATAAGGGCTTATGAATCACCCATAAGTCAGCATGGCGGAACAACAACAACATCGTGTGCGTCAACCAAGGGTGTTTAGAGACAGGAAAGATGTGCTAAATGAACTCAGTGATCGTGAACTCATCAAGAGATACCGACTAGACCGTGCAGGAATTGTTTTTGTGACAAATTTAGTGCGAGAAGTGCTCTCATGACCAACACTGACAAACAAAGCTCTCACTCCTGAGATGAAGGTGTTAATAACATTAAGATACTTAGCAACTGGAAAAATGCAACTGTGCAATGGTGATGATCTAGGAGTGTCACAACAAACTGTGAGCAGGGTCATCACTGAAACACTGGATGCCTTGTGTGCACCTCACATTTTGAACACATATATACAGTTTCCTGCTAATCACCATCAACAGCAATCAAAGGCAGAATTTAGGGCAATTGCTGGGTTTCCGGACGTTATTGGTGCAATTGACGGAACTCACATAAGAATTGTCAGACCAAGTCAGTTTGAGGCAGAGTACGTCAACCGCAAGAGATACCATAGCATCAATGTACAGGTGGTCTTTGATGCCAAATATAGGATAGTTGACTTGGAAGCTAAATGGCCAGGCTCAGTTCATGACTCTCGCATCCTGAATGAAAGTGGGTTAAAGACCATGTTTGAGACGGGTGTTGTACCAGCTGGTTGCCATTTGCTTGGAGACAGTGGGTATGGGAGCAAGACTTGGCTGCTGACCCCATATCTTCGACCCCAGCCTGGATACCAATTACACTACAATAGGTAAGTTTTGGAATACTTGGCAGTATGTAAATTAGTGATGAATAGGCTGCATTGAATATAGCTACTTACAATGAAGTTCAAAGTTTAAGCATGTTCAAATTATAGTTTTAGTTCATTTTGCAACATCTCTAGAATTCAAGGATTTTTATAAATTTTTTCCTTATTTTTTAGACAAGTTATGGAATAATTGGTAGTATGTAAATCTATGAAATGAATAGGCTGCATTACGAATAACTAGTTTCAATGTAGTTCCAAGGTAAAGGTCAAATTATGGTATTAGTTTAGTTTCCAACATCTCAAGAATTGAAGGATTTTTTGTTTAATGTTTAGACAATTATAAGAACCTTTCATTCTTTGGCAATTTTGGCAGAAATTATTTTTATTCTACTGCTCAAGTGGACAGCATTATCCTCAATATTACCAGCAGTATATGAGTTAACTTTTTATGTTCTCCGTATACAAGCATACTGACTGTACCTGCCCCGACCTAACAATATTATAAATTTCAGAGCTCATAAGAGGACTAGAAGTGTTGTGGAGAGAGCCTCAGTGCCATCTAGCGGCAGCATATGTTGTGGGCCTTAACTTCCAATATGTGACATATACTGTACACTCAAATTATTATGTAAATGGCTTGGAAATATTTTTAAAATAAATATTTTCATCTTTTCAGACCTTTCCCTAACAATTAATAGCAACTTCTCATTCAGGATTGTGACACTTTCAACAGATCGTGAAATCACACATAACAAAGATATGAAAGACCCACAGTGCTTATGGAGGGAATTTATGAAACTTTCATAACTTATGGTTGGAAAATATGACACTTTCATAGCTATGGCTACAGTTATGACTAAAATTTATAAGTACCAGCCCAGGAAAGGAACATATGAGGGGAGACACGGAGGAGAAGCTACAACATACATCAAAATTGCGACAAATACTCCTCCGCCTCCCTTACAGCTGTAGTAGTAGTAGTAGTAGTAGTAGTAGTAGTAGTAGTAGTAGTAGTAGTAGTAGTAGTAGTAGTAGTAGTAGTTGTTGTTGTTGTTGTTGTTGTTGTTGTTGTTGTTGTTGTTGTTGTAGTAGTAGTAGTAGTAGTAGTAGTAGTAGTAGTAGTAGTAGTAGTAGTAGTAGTAGTAGTAGCAGTAGCAGTAGCAGTAGCAGTAGCAGTAGCAGTAGTAGAAGTGAAAAAAAAAACATTCAAAACTTTAAACCTTGGACATCTTCAACTCATATTTCACTGCTGTCCGTGTCCCCATCGCGCCAGAACCACAACCACAACACGCCACAGGACACAACTCATCTAAGAACGCAGACTCAAGCGCCACATGAAGACCATACTAAACAACCAGTACCTGAAGGAAAAAATAAGGAGAACATTGGGTCTGGTCTGAGGCTGTGGGTACTCTTGGCAGGGACGAAAAAAGAAAAGAGACCGTCATATAACTTTCACTTAACTTTCACTGGTCATGAAAGAGGGGTGTAAACTTGGGGGAGTTGGCCATCGGTGCGGCATCCTCGGCGGGGAGAGGAGGGGAACTTGCAGGGACGGGGATTCGTGGGGGAGTAGGGGGGTTAGGGTGGGAGGGAAGTGCGCACTGCAGGATTCTATGATTTACTGTGCCTTGTGATTTTTTTTTTTTTTTCCTAATAGTTTTCTTTCTTCTTTTTATTCTTGTATTTTTGTATGTTTGCTTCGTTCATCCATTTTGCTGCATAACACTGGCTTTGGTTGTTTCCTCTGCATCCCTGCTTGTCTGTTTATCTGTCTGTCTAACTCACCACCACTATTCTCTCTCTCTCTCTCTCTCTCTCTCTCTCTCTCTCTCTCTCTCTCTCTCTCTCTCTAACTATCAACCACTGCATATAAACGCTGGCTTGAGGCTTCATCTAATTTCCAATATCATATGTTCTCATGTTCTGTCCAGTATTCTCTTCTTCCCACAGCTATATTCTCCATCGTTTGCAAATACCTGTTCCTGTGATATAATAACTACACTGTGTCAGGCGTGGTCATTCGCGAAACAAGGCCAGCAAGGGAGAGTACCATTCGCGTGTTTACAGTCCACCGATAGGAAAGGACGCCGACGAAAGTTTGTGATGTGCAAATTGAGTATTTTGCGAAGGCCAAACAAACGATGGACATTTCCTGAGGTAGTGCAAGGGATTTAGGGTGGCATAACACAGAATGGCCCCATTCCGGTACGTATATGTGACAGGGAACTAGTGGAGGTCTGTCGCATGCTGTTCCGTTTCTCCTGGCCTTGTCTCGTCCTGCGCCTCCCTGCCCAGCACCCCTGCCTACGTTCCACCCCAGGAAGGGTGAGGAGACAGACTCTACAATGAGACGCGACAAATCTTGTTAAGAGGCGTGCGTAGGCTTGCCTAGCGTGCGTAGAAACGAACACACACACACACACACACACACACACACACACACACACACACACACACACACACACACGTGAAAACAACTTCTAGAACAAAGGCGCACACGTGAAGGAGTACATGCTAAGGAACGCAAGGAACACACACTGGGTGGTGGGGTAGGACCCGTATTCCCTTACCAGCTCTGAGGGAGAGCCGTAGGGGGTCCAGCTGATCCCGTGTTGCCGGAAAGATAAGGAGTAATTGCCTCTTTCATCTCCAGTTATGTCGGGAACCATGAGGACGCTGGCGGGAAAAGGGAGGAAAAAAGTGGAGTTGTTTGTGGAGAGAGTACTTTTACTTTCCTCATCTTTCCGGGTTTGAACCTTGTTTTTACTCCTGCCGGAACAAGAAAGGAGCGCTGATAAGGCTTTACGCTCATCAAACATGCATGTAAAAGCTGACGGTGGTTATTGTACTGCATGTTTAATTTTTATTAAAGCAGCGCGCAGTGTACACATCTAGATTTCATATTTGCTGAGATGCGGTTATACGTTTCAAAAATCACAAAAGTTCGTCAGGAATAATACATAGAATACTAAAATACTAAACATGAAACTCGAAGTGAAATATTACTCGCCTTTAATAAGTAACTTATCTAAACTCATGCAGAATCCTCCACGCACACATCCTGTTATTTGGAGGCTGCCTTGGTCTGCTGCTTAAATATGTGTGAAGCGTAGCAGCACTGTTATTGCTGCGCGTATAATCACCGGGAGGAGATAAGCTCAGTCTTCTTGGCTCTTAAACCTCCAGTAAGTCTTGTCTGTAATTCCAGAGCACAGGACTTTCTCTAACATTTGTGTTACTATGGTTTACTTTTCCAAGCTTACTTTTCAGCTGGCACTTAATCGTCATGCACGAATATGAAGACTGGACATAGTCATAGTGTATCGGTTAACCAAAAAATAAGACTTCGATTTTCTTTTTCCTTTTTTTTATTTTTCAGCAGTGACGTTCACCTCTTTGTTCTCTGACGTAATCAGAAGTAGGAAAACATTAAAGCTACTAGAGCCACGACTACGTAGTGCTGCTACTGCTGCTATTGACAAATATAACAATTGGTTGCCTTTGTAGAAGTTCCTGACGGTGGAATATTTTTTATTACTTATGTATCAGTACATACTCGACTTTGCAAAGAGACAGACAATTTCCGTGTTTTAATAACAGACGCTTCTTTAATGATTGTCAAATGTGAGAAAGACGGCATGCACATCAAAAAGATATAACATATAATCAAAGCATTAAGCATATATACACTCCAGATTTCACAGTAACAACTTCGTCCACCGTCACCATCACCATCACCAGAGAGCTTCACATTCTATACAAAAGGAACCTCACTGTCAACGTCACAAGAGAGCCTCACATCATCAAAAGAACCGCCGTCACCGTCCCCCTCACCGTCACCACCAGGCAGCCTCACAATCTAACAAGCACTTTCTTCCCTGTCGTCTGTCCGTCCGTCTCCACAAGCTTATAACCAACAAGAAGTGTGCAATCGGGAAGCCTTCAAAACCACGTGAATACGAGGACTTCCTGGTAATAAATGTATTCTGGAGACGCATCCCTTTCTTCCGCTCAACATCCAGCCAACCACGCACCCGCCCTCCCCCAGACCCAACACACACCAGCCCGATGCCCCCGCCACCACCGCCGCCCCTCACACTTGGGGAGTCCGACAGTCGCGTCTCCTTCTGAATGGACCAATCAGCGCTGGGAGAGGCCACGCGGGACCGACGCGACAGACACATCTAATGTGGGCTTTGGCCAAGTTTTGAAAGGAACTCCTAACCAATTTAAAGCTCTGTATGTTATTTTTTTTTCCTACCAGCAGGATGAAGTAGGGACTTTAAATTGTCTATTAAAGCCAATTAGCCACTTTAGCGTGTATAAACACATAAAAAAACTCCCTCGGTCCCTCGTCCAGTACTTTGGTGCAAAGGCTTACAAATGTAAACGTGTATTTATATAAGTACATGACTAAAGTTAAGTGAAATAGATAAATTAATCAGAATATCATAAATAGATAAATAGATTAATACCATATCTCAATTTCAATATCTTTCAATATTCAAATATCATTTCATGATAGGAATTGTTATGAGTTTGTGTGAAGCACAAATGTATCAAGAGTGGCAGGAGTACCCAGGATGAAAGACAGCTAAGTGTTGCGAGGAGAGTTTATTCTTGAAAAGTTGTATTGTTGCTTCTTTAATAGAGATGGCTCTTAAACGTCTCTTTTCCAACTGTTCTTTCCAATAAATCAGAAATATCTAAACCAAACAACTTTTCATAAGGTCCCTCTTTATAGACTATGTCCAAAATAAACAGCAAAAATGTTGAATGATACGAGAATATCGATACAGAACTGGAGAAGCAGCGGGTGCGACATGACGACCTCCAGCGTGAATGTTTGCAGTGAGATTGCCATGGTGACAAATTGCTTAAAAAAAATCGTTAAGACAAATATTAAATATATTTCAATTTGTAACCAAGTTATTTTTGGGCGAGACTGCATTTTTCATGATCCGATCAGAGAGGACTGAGCTGTGATCGGCACTCCCCCTAATGGTTCCCTCAACGGGCAATAAAGATTTATCCTCCCGGACACCCCGAGAGACTCTGCTGCCTCCAAACATAACACAGGTTTCCCAGGTGACGGACACCCACCGATATTACCACCCCTGGAATAGTCTCTTTTCTGCTGAAGACCTATGCAGGTATACATAAGAACAAAATGACGATAAATGGCAGTTATATACTATCGACCACCAAAGGAAGTAAAGACTCGAGTTATATTTAGACGTTAGACAGAGGAATAAACACGAATAGGTCATCGCATAAGACGAAATATATATTAGTAAACATATCCTCCCCATGTAAACGATATGCTTTATGGAGCACGAGTGTCTGCCTTTCACACACACGTGGACAGTGGAGGCTTGCCGTCCTGGACATGATGAGATGATGAGAACGTCATTTTCTTATCACATGTTTTATCCACTTCCTCATAGAAATAATATTCTATATACTCTCTCTCTCTCTCTCTCTCTCTCTCTCTCTCTCTCTCTCTCTCTCTCTCTCTCTCTCTCTCTCTCTCTCTCTCTCTCTCTCTCTCTCTCTCTCTCTCTCTCTGTTCACATCCTCGCATCCTACCATGTGTTGTCGGAGAGAAATAAGTCCCTCAATACACACCACAAACAAGACAAATCGAATTATTGTGGTACATTGCTGTGTTTTTATCGCAGCGGCATTCCTGTGCTGGAATGCTTCGTTCCTCTGCCAGTCTTCACACTTTTACGTTCTCCACGAGTGTATTGTATTGATGCGCTATAAATTGTTCAGTGTTCTTTAATTACTGGTTTGACGGCTTTGCATTTGCTTCCCTTTTTCGCGTTCATTGTCATATACACGAATTCACGTTTTTCGAGGTGATACATGCACCGAATTTCAATAGGTTCGTTCTATTGATATAGGAATGGTTATATTCATACCCTCAAAAAATATTCACAGAATACACATTATGCATAAGAAATTTTTGAAATTCTGTCATATCAAAGAGAATATAATTACTTGTATGAGCAAACTATTTTCACAAGCAAAGAGAGAGAGAGAGAGAGAGAGAGAGAGAGAGAGAGAGAGAGAGAGAGAGAGAGAGAGAGAGAGAGAGAGAGAGAGAATTAAAAGTTAAATGACCACAAAGTAAACTGAACAAAAATACGCTCACTCTCGCTATCTACTGTTGGGTAAAGACTGAAGAGGAGAGTAATTGTTTCAAAAGAACCGAAGCCAATTTAGTCGGTAGTGTGGTCCGATACTCGCTCCCCTCGTGAAGTGTTTGCGTGATGGGAGATGGGAACACAGAGCAAGGCAGATTACTGTGTGTTGTGACGCTCGGGAGATTGAAGAGGATCTGTTATATTTCACTCACGTGACCATTCATCCCTTTCTCTCTCTCTTCCTTTCCCCATCCTTCTTTTTCTCCTTCTCTTACGTATTCCACCATATTTTCTTCACTCACAATCACCAACTATCTCTTCCTTCACGAGTACCTACATTTTCAAAGGAAGTATTGATCAGTCTGTCAGAATTATGCCAATCACTTTAAACCTTCTGAAAATGCGAGGCACACACGGCCCTGATAGTGTGGGTGAGTTTTAAGAAAAGGAATCAAAGACTTTTCATTACATGTCTTTTTTATCGATTGCATCATTTTGTTATAAATACTGTTTTCTTCATACTTTCTTATGGACGTTGCTTATCAATTGTTCTATAGTGTTTTATCAAAGTCTTTCATATACCTCGTATTTCTTAAGTATAAACATATTTTGCTAACGCCTTTTTGCCTTTCCTAACCACTTTTCTATTTATCCCAGAAAACAATACTACCTTACGTGATGCTAATTATTCAAAATTATCAAACTTAATGGATCGTTCACATTACTTACTGAGTTCATGATCACAAAAGCATGACTATTTTAGCTTCGGTGGGGATTTCTTTTCATACGTAATTCATATTAACCAACAATGCGCGAGCTCTCTCCAAGTTCTATGCATACAAGGCCTTAACCAGTCTACCACTGACAATGGATATACTATACCGTTGCATTGATCACATAAGAGGAAGCTGAGTGACGAACATAACGGCACAGTGACAACATTCTCATTTCATTTTGCTTCCGGATAACCTTCGTATATAATTCTCTTGGCCTTGTTCGAAAACTGTCATCTAAATGGGCCTTTTCTGTAGAATCGCTTTTGTTGCCCCGTGCCACTTTTCCCCTCTTACATAAAAGAAAAAAAAATAACGAGAATAAAAAAAAAATAGAAATGTGGACAATTAGACATGACATATCACCCACCGCCTTTCAATTGAACTCTATCCTCATCACGACCTAATCTTCTCTCTGTATCGTTCCAACTTTAGTATATGTACCACCGAGGCAAATTCAAGCGACAAGGAGCGATGACGTAAGGAACAACAAGGATAAATAAAGCATGGGCTCGCGGGGGAAATAACAAAACAACAGAGAACGAACCATCGCAAACCAAACCAACACGACAGTAAAAAATTGCCTCATGCGAATAATCCTGAGCAATTAGAATCACAATAAAACTCCAGAACAAAGCAATAAACTCCACACGAAATGAACATGGAAAAAACACCTCTCACAAACCTTAAAAACTCAATGCCACGCACGAACACCCTCGGAGCAGCAGCGGCAGGCAGGGAGGCAGGAGGGGCGAAGGTAGAGGTGGTGGTGGTGGTGGTGGTGGTGGTGGTGGTGGTGGTAGGCTCTGCAAAATAGCAAGGGAAACATTCATTCTTTTGAGTATATTTATTGTTGGGCTGCTGCACCAAAACACGGTTAAAATGCTAACGTACATGAGAGAGAGAGAGAGAGAGAGAGAGAGAGAGAGAGAGAGAGAGAGAGAGTCGATGATTAGTGGAGCAACTTTATAGATATATTTTGATATCGCGACTGAGCAGAAACAAAGATAAACACATAGACACCTCTCTCTCTCTCTCTCTCTCTCTCTCTCTCTCTCTCTCTCTCTCTCTCTCTCTCTCTCTCTCTCTCTCTCTCTCTCTCTCTACTTGCACATATCCAGACGTAAAGAAAACTTACCTAAGATAATAAAAGAGAAATATGAGGCAAAGGTTGATGGAAACAAAGGGACACAGGACATTATTAAGTAAAAAGAAGACGAAGGAGGAAGAGGAAGAGGAGGAGGAGGAGGAGGAGGAGGAGGAGGAGGAGGAGGAGGAGGAGGAGGAGGAAGAAAAAGAAATATGATGAATAAGATAAAAAGGAAGAGAATGAAAAGAAGGAGGAGGAGGAGGAGGAGATGTAAAGGTGGAAAGGAAATGAAAATATAGAGAAGAAAAAGGTGGAAGAAAATGAGTGGGTGGAAAGATAAAGGCGATTGGAAAAGAAGGAGGGAAAATAAAAAGAAAAGAAAAGGAAGAGAGGGGCAGGAGAACGATGGAGATGATAATGTGGTAGTAAAAATAAAACAAACAAAAAAAAAGAAAAAAGACGATAGAACTCAAAAAAAGACAGGAATGAAAAAGAAAAGGAAAAGGAAGGAGAAGAAAGGAGGAAGAAGACAAAGAAGGAGAAGGAAGTTTGAGAGTGAATTATGTCACGAAGAAGAGAACAATGGCGGGATTTATGTGAAGAGACACGATCACGGCGGCGGGAGGAACTCTGTGGCCGGGAGGGAGATAAGGAGGAAACGAAGCAGCGACGGGAAGGAAGAAGAAAACGAGAAGGAAGAGAGGGAGGGAAATCGGAGGAGGAAACATAGAAGCATGATGACAGAGGAGGAGGAGGAGGAGGAGGAGGAGGAGGAGGAGGAAAGAAGAGAGAAGTTGGAGGAAATAGAAAATGATGTTGAAGAAGGAGATACGGAGGAGGTGGAGAAGAAGGAAGAAAAAGAAGAGGGAAGAAGGAGGAAATGGAGAATGATGATAAAAATGATGGTGAGAAGGAGGAAAGCAAGAAAAATAAAAGGAAATAGAAAACGATGATGAAAGAGATGTAAGAGGAAGAAAAGAAATGGGTGAGAGCAAAAATGAGAATGAGGAGAAGGAAGAGGGGAAAATGATGGAGGAAACGAAGAAGGATAAGTAAATGATGGTGTGAGGAGGAGGAGGAGGAGGAGGAGGAGGAGGAGGAGGAGGAGAAGGAAGAAGAAGAGGAGGAGGAGAAGGAAGAAGAGGAGGAGGTGAAGGAAGAGAAGGAGTAGGAAAAGGAGAAAGAAAGAACTCTGTGATCAGTTCTCATTTCCAGTAACTTCTCCGTCCCTCACCACAACCTTACCCTTCTCTTACTTAACGTTCCTCTCCTGTTCCCTTCTTCTCCCTTCCCTTCCTCTCCCTTCCTTTTATCCATGCTTCTCCTTGTTTACCCTCTTCCTCTTCCTAGAACCGTTGTAGAGAAAGTTCAACACATATCTGCCCTTACTTCGTATCACAGGAAAAGTGAAAAAGGAAAGTGGGAAAAAAAAGCTCTGAACGAATACAAAAGTGCAAAAACACAAGTGTTTAGAAAGAAAAGCAGAAAAGAGAGATTTGAAGTAAAGAAAGTAGAAAAAATTAAAGGAAGGTAGAAAAAAAGACTTGGACAAAGGAAAGAAAACATTTTAAAATTCCTTAATGATTTTCCTTGAATCCCTGCATTGTAAAAAGATCCTCATTACTCAGCTGGTGACCCTCCGTAGGGACTCCATACTCTCTTGTACTCAGATTCCGCCCCATTATTTGTGGCTCCACTCACACAGCATTATCCAACAAAGGCAATCGAGGGATATAAGTCTTATCAACTCCACTTCTTTTTCTGAACGTCAAGAACTCCCTTTACTCTGCCAAGGTACCTTTTTTTTTACTTTTCCTTTGGGTTTTCCACCATTATCTTCAAGGACACCGATGCACAAAATCTGTACCAGATCTATTATGACTTTTTTTTTTTCTACAGCTATGTTGGTCTCCATACTTTCCACTCTAGTACGTGTTGAATGGGTGTGACAAATAGCTTATCACTAAAGATATTTTCTTTTCCTTTTCTTCATTACTAATAATGTTACTTTTCTCCAAAACGCATGCCCAGTTTGGCATTCTACTGTATATCTTAGTGCCTGCGAGGCTCATATATGTGGTCGAAAAGTGTGATGGCAACTAACTGTATTTAGGTTGTTTGTTCCTTACCATATCTAAATTTTGGGGACATTTCGCAAAGATTCTCCTCCTGATCACAATTCTTGAGATGCCTTACTTACGAGACTGAGTTATCGTTTCTGCTATCATATATATATATATATATATATATATATATATATATATATATATATATATATATATATATATATATATATATATATATATATATATATATATATATATATATATATATATATATATATATATATATATATATATATATATATATATATATATATATATATATATATATATATATATATATATATATATATATATATATATATATATATATATATATATATATATATATATATATATATATATATATATATATATAGGTAGGTATTAGATAGGGAGGCGGTGGCGTAGTGGATAAGATGGTGAGCGTGGGATCGGGCACACCTCCACGCGTCGGTTTGAATCCCACCATGTACCGCCTTTGATACTCTGCCATTTGTCGAGTGGTTTCAAGTTACCTACATGTCATTATGATATCCAGGTTCTAGGTGGTTACAACAAAGATGAGCTTGGGTAGTGCTATGGGCCCTAATATGGGTACCACTATAAATAAAATTGCCTGCCACGAATGGGTGGAAGCAATACATACTCTTCAAGTATAGCTACCTACAGGCGCTATAGGCCACAGCGTAAAATTCACAACACACACACACACACACACACACACACACACACACACACACACACACACACACAAGCTTGGCGAGCACTGAAATTCGTGCACCTTGTGACATCATGTTGTAAAACTGTGCTAAGTTATGCCACGTAAAAGGAGCACTGGAACTTCTTTTCCCTTAAAATGCAAATAGAGGAAAGATCCTGCGTGTTTACCAGGGAGTGGTTCAACACGAGAGAGAGAGAGAGAGAGAGAGAGAGAGAGAGAGAGAGAGAGAGAGAGAGAGAGAGAGAGAGAGAGAGAGAGAGAGAGAGAGAGAGAGAGAGAGAGAGAGAGAGAGAGAGAGAGAGAGAGAGAGAGAGAGAGAGAGAGAGAGAGAGAGAGAGAGAGAGAGAGAGAGAAACATGGATTATGATCGTCTAGGGTAAGGGAGGGTGCGTATGGTGCGGGAGGGCATAAAGATGAGAGTGGGAGTGCGTAAGGTGGCATGGTAAGGTGTGTGGTGGTGTGGAGGGATGCCTGATGTGTGGTAAGGCATGTAGTGGTGGTGCGGGACTGTTTTGAGTGACATGTATGTGAGTGACTGCCTTTAAAAATTTGGTGGCGTGGAGGGAAGTACCTACTCGCCTAGCCATTAATGAGATCAGAGAGTGTGAGAGTGTTGTTAGGGCTGGCCGTGAGAACCAACACCGGGGTATTTTCCACTGACCCTTCAACATAGAACCAGCGGCTTCCTAAAAGGTTTGTTTGCGCGCACTTTACGGGCCGACGAACCAGCGTGTCTGCGGGGGATTACTGTCCTCCCGATTCTTACCGACGCGGCTCCTTCCTGGGCGTGGGGCGTTGGTCCGGGGGCGGCTCCTGGTCTTAAAGGGTTTTATGGCTCCCACAGAGGAAAGGGAGAGCCAAAAGGACGTTTATTGAGACGAATGGCACGTGAACAAGTGGGACAAACCCGACATTAGTCCCAGGCGGGTTATTATATATCCATGTTGTGGCAGCCGCATCCCAAACTCCCTTTGTCTTTGGTCATAACTCAGAGTGCCCAGGAGGAAGGCAGCGGTGCGGAGACGAATATTCCTCTCGTTGATTAGGAAAGTTTTATTCCGTCGGAGCGCAGACCAGACAACCTCACCAGTACAGACTCATCACGACAAATATCACCCACCAACTAACTTTCTTTCTTCGTTTTCTCTTCACTTTTTTCATTGCTGTTTTCTTATGAGCTACATATATATTTTTCATGCAGTTTTTTTTATTTTATTTTCTGCATTACTTTTCTCATTTGCCTCAACTTTTATTTCGTTGTCATTTGCAGTTTTGTTTTTGTGGCAAGACGCTTTTTTTTTCTCCTCTTTTTGTTCCTATTGCATTAAGATACTTCATTCTGTAAATTTCAAACATAACTTCTAGAGAATGCATAACTGGCGCACAGTATAGGAAGCAAGTCGCAGCCATTGTGTACATTTCTTACTCTACCGTGCTTCATTTGTTTTATGATGCCATTTGTGTCACAAGTCCAAGTCCTGTGACAAAATTATGCATTATGGGGAAAAAAAATTATGCTCCATTCATATATAAAATGGCATTTACTGCAGAGTAGAATAGCAACGAAAATGTGGAGGAAGGGTGAAGCGGTGTGTGGAGAGGGTGTGGTGAAGTGGCGAGTGATAAAAGTTTGGTGTTGTGGTGTATACAGTGGTGTGATGTGATGTGATGTAATGTCATGTAGTGTGTGTGTGTGTGTGTGTGTGTGTGTGTGTGTGTGTGTGTGTGTGTGTGTGTGTGTGTGTGTGTGTGTGTGTGTGTGTGTGTGTGTGAAATTGTCTGTGTGTAAGTGTGTATGTATATGTGTGTTAGCTGTTATATCTATCTGTCATTTCTCCTCTATCCATGTTTCTCCCTCTCTCCCCTTCCCTTTCTCTCCCTCATTTTTTTTCCTCTGAGCATACTTCAGCAAGATAATACACAGTAAATATTCATAACAGTGGCAGGTACTAATACATCCACATCAAACTTGCCAGGAAAAACCTTAAAAAAATAGAATTATTAACAATGAATGTGAATACGTTTAAAAAAAAAAAAAGTAGAGAGAGCGATGATAATACAGACATGCATCTATTTTTTTCCTCCGCGCCTAATCATTACACTTTAATGATAACAAAGAAGGCATGATATCAACAGCAGGAACTATACTGCTGCTACCGCTACTTCTGTTATTACTACTATTATGACCACTACCACCACCACAACTATAGTCTGTCTCCTCTAAAGTGGCGCCTGGTTTCAAAACATATTGTAACTCATTGGTGGTATAATTGATCTTATGTGAACAATACTTGTTTCCAGTTGATCAGTGCATTTATCACAAGGTCAGCTTACGGTTTTCATCAAGATCTGACAGCCGCACACTACTCCGGGACACCATTCAGACTGAGACCAAGGAGCCATTTTAGAGTAGACAGACTATACTACTATACTACTACTACTACTATTACTACTACTACTACATTACTACTACTGCTGCTGCTACTACTACTACTACTACACTGATAAGACTACTATTATTACTATCGCTAATACTATCACAACGTATAATAATAATAAGAAGAACAACAACAACAACAATGAAAATAATAATAATAAATCTCTGATAATAGAAGAACGTGTGTGTGTTTTTGTTTGTTTGAGTGAGTGTGTGCGAGTGAGGCCGCGCTGGGTACGCTCTGCTTTCACTGGGAAGACTTCGATTTTACATTCATCATATTCAGCAGTATCTTCATTCAAACGTTACGCAGACTGGTCAATCTTCACGGTCTAGTTCACAAAAAGCCGACTCCAATGCAGATACAAAACGTTGAAGGTTTCTATCTTTATGGTCACGTTAGGGAGGTTAACTACAAACTGCTCCCCATTGACAGAATACATAACAATCTCATCTTGTGTATTTGACAGTGTCGCAGATACAGTGCTGACTTTACTATAAACAACTTTCGAATAAGGCATAATACAGGAAAACCATAAGACATGAGGGGTAGCAGCAACAGAATCAGTAGTAATGGTGGTGGTATAGTAGTAGTAGTAGTAGTAGTAGTAGTAGTAGTAGTAGTAGTAGTAGTAGTAGTAGTAGTAGTAGTAGTAGTAGTAGTAGTAGTAGTAGTAGTAGTAGTAGTAGTGTTACTCAACCTTAAAGCCAATTTATTATACAAGATAGATCGTTTCATCCTCCGTGCAGGGACGGTAGACCAAGCGAAAGTGAGGTGCAGCAAGAGGGTCAGAGAGGTGGGAGTGGGTAATGGTGGGTTGAATAAGGGACGCTAAGAGGGTGACCGATTTGCGACGGGGCGGAATATTGAACTTATTGCTGACGTGCCTACCATTTACTACGATTATGTCTCTCCTTTTGACCTATACTAAGCCTTCTTTCCCTTTCACGCACGCACACACACACACACACACACACACACACACACACACACACACACACACACACACACACACACACTGAGGAGGGCAATCCCAGACTTCACGATTTGCGAAATTTCTGGGGACGATTTGGGTCTGTGATATGTGCCATTCTGCCGTCCTGTGTGAGGGTCATGCGTCGAGGAGGGCCGGCCATTCACGTCAGTGCGGGGCGGGCGGTGAGGCAGGCACACAGGGAGTCCATTGGAGAGGCGGCCTTGCACCTGACGGGGACAGACGAGGGTGATGGAGGTAGCGCATTCCTTATTACTAATGAGCCCTGTGTGGCGTGCTGCGCGGCCCACACCTACGCCCCTCCATCACCGCCCTGCACGCCCGCCGCCACCAGCACGCCACCGCCTTCCCACTCCTCCTGATTTACTCCTGTATTAAGAGAATCCCAGAGCAATTTCTTACCGATGATTTTTCTCGTGACGGCACCAATGGCACCGCTGGAGTTATGGCGGCAATAAAGTTTTTTTGTGTGTGTGGTTGTCAGAGTCGTTCTTGCTGTGGCACCGTCGAGTGTCACGCAGAAGTCGTCAAGAGGGAGTCGCTTGCGCAGTGCCGCCTTGAGGTCGTTCCTCTGGTGGCAGGTCCCGCGTCTTTTGGCGGCGGTGACGGGCGGGCGAGGGACTGGCCTGGGTCACGCGCCTCATTACAGCCCGCACGAGCCTCTAAGGACGCTATCGGCCCTTGACACGACACTCGATAAGGACTGCCGCTGCGACCTTGTCTCGAGGGCACCTTTAGCGTCCTTTTCGTCAACGTCCTCTCGTAAAATATTTTATGACTTCATTTATTTTATTACCCCGCTCACCTCACCGCTAGTTGTTTCCTGCTAAATCTTTCCTCGCCCTGGATGTTCTCATTTTCTGACACTAGAAATATGTAGTTTTGAATGCACACACACGCAATGTTAGGATTGTGTTTTAGATATCTTTTGAATAAATAATAATGTACTGAAACTAAGAATCTATATAGTGATTGTTGCAAATTTTGTTTCACCTTTGTGCATTGCGCTAGCCAGTTGCCGCGGTGCTGATCTATTTGTCGGTGTATCTTAATATAAGCCATCAAAAACACCACTACCTCCGTCAGCTGCTAAAAGTTATTCTGACACTGTAACGATGTTATAATATAGCATGACACCATTAAGGAACCTTTCTTGTTAATTTCCTTCATCCATCTCTCTCTCTCTCTCTCTCTCTCTCTCTCTCTCTCTCTCTCTCTCTCTCTCTCTCTCTCTCTCTCTCTCTCTCTCTCTCTCTCTCTCTCTCTCTCTCCAGATGGTCAAATCATCACTCAGTGGCATAACAAACATCACACAGAAGCCATTCCGTCTGGCACATGAACCAAGCGGTCTGCGTGGCTTGTCTCCACTCAGTCCTCGGGGAAATGTTCACACCTGACAAGCATCATTCATCCAACAGGATGCCGACACCTCTTTCCCTCTGCCCGCCTGACGTCCACCCCGCAGCGTTATGCTCTTCTCGGTAACTCAAAAATTAAAACACAATTTATATTCATAGAGTTTTCAAAGGGGAAAACACATCATGCGTTTCGTGACACCTTGCGAGAGCGTCAACATATCACAGACACCAGGCGGAAAATGACAAAATATCTCGACGGAATACGAGTAGCTACGGTATATCAATGCGACGCAGAAAACGTACTGCTGAAATACACAAAATAAACCTCTTGTGACTCGAGTGTACATACGCGTGACCACTCACTGATAACATGAATAATAGGAAAGAGGCATGAGGAGGAGGTGTTGTTAGAGTGCTGGCAGGACTAATGGTGAGGCCATAAAGATAATAATATGTGCCGGTGTAGGAGACTGAATTTCGCTCTCACAGCAAACATTATTCATCAATTAAAAACTATAACGCATATCAGCTTTAAATCTTTTATTATCTATATGGATGAAAATGGCTACGTATCTAATCGATAACCTTGACAAGCTAAAGAACAAAGAAGAGAAACAAGAACATACGAATCACTTGTTGTGCTCTTACTGTCCTTGACGAAATTTCCTCTTCATCATCATCTTCGTTATTACCATGAGAATATGTACATTGTACAATACACACACACACACACACACACACACACACACACACACACACACACACACACACACACACACACACATACACACACACAGGCTACCTATTCTCGATCCTCTAATCTCAGGTCCTTGAGTACCTAACAGGCTCAGATCCTCATCCACTCATACATAATGCTAATAAGGAACTTCAAGAACTTTATGAAGGGTACCTAAGCAACAGACTAATTAATTTCTTAATCCTACCAAAACAGACTTCGTTATTTACCAAAACACATTCAATAAATTTTCCCTTTAATATATAAGTGATCAAATAATCTCTAACATTACAAAAGAAAAATCTCTATGCATTACACATGATGAGTATTAGCTTTCCTTTACAGTGTCATCCTAATCAAATAAATCTAATAAGTGCGAAGCTTTAGGAGCGCAAGCTACAGAAACAACAACACCTTAAGCTGATAACAATGAGTCCTTCACAGCACGGGGTTCAAATAGTATTATTGGTGGTGAGCACTTCATATCATACGAACGTGCTAAATTTCCATACACGATTACACTTTGGTCACGGATTGAGCGTTTTAAATACAAGGCCACCTATATACAACAGTCTTTTCTAATATTCCAAGAAACATTCAGGATATTTTCATATCATGCAATTTTTCTGATCAGAGTCTATCGCATAACAAAACAAATAACGCTAACGAACTCCACTGTAACATTTTGGTGACAGTGAAACATCGCTGATATGCAAGTTATGTAGTTTTTTTTTTTTTTACCATTTGTCAGCAGTCATTCCCACGACCATCATGAATTTACTTGTCCCACTACCCGCATTGCCGTCTGCCCACCACTGCATCCTTCTCTTGCCCACATCTCTTACGAAGACTTACATCACAATTATCATCACTCTTGCCCACAGAACTGCTATTACCATCTTATTAATATGATTATAACCTCATTATCTTCATCATATTAAAACCATAACTACCACTAAAAACTACCACCACCAACACAAGTACACCACCCGTATCACCATCACTATCACCACAACCACAGCCAACATTTCATGCCAGCGTCACTACCACCTCAGCATGTTGCGATGACTTGAGTGACACAGTTGGACAGTGACGGAGACCTATGGCGATGGTCAGAACTTAATTTATACGTGAGTGCTCGGAGGGATCACTTATATAAAACCAATGATGCCGACATTGGGCGAGGACTGGAACTTCACTCCTATGTTACAAGGAGATAGAGACGCCTTGAGGATCAATCTTAACCTTCTGATAGGTTTCTTTGAGGTTAACCTAAAGTCGTATAAAAGTTCTCACTGAAATGGATCGCATTTGGATTAAAGTGAAGGAGAGAACTGCCCTTTCAAGGAAGGCAGCGGGAATTGGTAGGTGGCAACTCCGAGCCGTCTAGTTTGTTTACTCTGGTGAAGCCAATCAGGAGTGAAGCCTCGAGGGAGCAGCTGGGTGGGGCTGGGAGGGGTGGAGGGGATGGAGGAGCGATGTTAGGTGGGTATTGCACCTTGCAGGCCAGCTGAACCCGTCGTAGCAGCGTGTGGATATTACAGCATTCTCATGTTGCATATAGAGTAAGAGTTCTAACGTACATGGACTTACGTACGTTAAACGCGACACTTCTGATATAGTAACAACACATTGTCATCCTGAAATATATCATCCAACTCATTTCTGTCTGAGTTATACAATATATCCTCTTGTGAGGCTTTTGTGAAATTTATGATTGTGTCGAGGTTCATATTGCTTTCAGATGATTTCTGAGCTTCCATGCTTTGAACACTGAATATAAGGAATATCTATTAACCTATTAACAGACCTATTAACAATTGAAGAAGAAAACGTAGAAAGAGTTAATCAGTATAAATATTTGGGCTTTATGATTGATGACCAGTTGAAGGGAAGTGTCAATACAGATATGGTGTCAAGGAAATGTAACCAAAGATTACACTTTGTACGTATTTTGTGTAACCTACATGTAGATAAAATGGTCATTAGCCTATTTTACAAATCAATTTTAGAATCAGTTTTAAACTTTTCAATCACTGCCTGGTATGGAAAACTTACTTGCAAAGATAAAAAGAAGTTGGGAAGGATTGTTAAAAAAGCAAGAAAACTAGGTGCAGAGACCATATCATTAGATAAGCTTTATCAAATAGGTACAATGAAACAAGTAGACAGAATGATGAAAGATGCAACCCATCCGCTACATAATTGTTACACACATCTTAAATCTGGAAGAAGGTTAGCACTGCCCATGATGCGTACTGATAGATACAGAAAGTCATTTGTACCTAAAAGCATTCTGCTTTTCAATCATCTATCATCACTATAACTTCTAGCTTTAAGTTGTCATGATAACTGTAGGTGATGATTCATGATAGGGATGGTGACAACTTGATATCACATGTATATTATAACAATGTTACATTTTATACAAAATAACCTATGCAATGTTTCTTGTTAATATTTTATGTTTCCTGTTTCTCTGGTTTTATCTATATTTTTAATGTGTATACAACTACTAAGAAGCTCTAATGCCAAAATTAATTTCATTTTGTATTACATTTTGTAAAACAATTTGACGAATAAAGCATCTTATCTTATCTTATCTTATCTTATCTAATTCTGTTGTATGCTTCCATTGTTTTTCCCAGTGCGAGAACAGTGGCATGAAGTATGGCCATCATGTGGTTCACTAACATTCACTAACTTACTCTCTTTGTGGAGCGTAATGTTATGCATAGTATGACCTTGTGCTAACCACGGCGTGTCTCACTGCCTCAATGTACTCCTACACCTTTCGAAAGGAATGGAGGAGTGAATGGGATGACTTTTATTGAGAAAATATTCAAAAGTGGTTGAAAAGTGTCGATAAACTTAATGATAAAAAGGCATAACATTATAGATTATGGACAAAGAAACCATGAATTATTATATTCCCGTTGACCTTCATGTCAGCGGCAGCCCACGCAACAAAAAGTGCTAAATTGCGTCCTCACCTAAACGAAAAACAGTTGTGATGGGCCATATTTCTTGGGCCGTATCTCCCTAAAGAAATGTATTCCACAAGTTTGTGACAGTGATTTATTAACTCGGCCCGGAGCCTCAAAACACCCCGCCGAGCCGTCTTCCGCACCACGCCCTGCCTTCCCATTCACGCTCACTGGTTTCCTGTGTACCACGACCACACCACAACGATTGGAGTTCATTTTGAAACCTTAGTAACACTCTAAGCTCCTTACACTTGTGTGAATTATTGTAAGGCTTAATAGATTTGTATGCCAGAGCTTGACTGCGGAAACCGTATATTGATACGCTGGCACCAGATGAAGCAAAGGATAGAGACGTAGGTATGTGAAAATGTTATACCTCAGTTTGTTTCAGCACACACTTTGTTAAACTGTCGTCTTTACAGTGATCCAGATCCACGGGAATACTGCACGGCATCTGTCTTGGATCACTCTAATAAAATGTGGTACTGGTGGTGGTGCAGAAAGAAGATATACGATTGATGGATTTTTTTAATTTATTTACTTTTTTTTGTGTGTGTACGTGGGAGGAGGAGAGGGGGATCCATCCCCACAATAAGAGCATTTCAGTAACGTAACTTTATGCTTACGGTTTCTTTTTTCTCTCTCTCTTTCTCTGAGAAATTATTAGTGAATGTTAAACCTATGAATAATTTTTCACCTTGCTGAATCAATGTATGTTACGTAATTTTTTTATTTAACTAAATATCAATCACTCAGCAGAGGTAGAAGTGATAAATAAATGTTCAGACACTGATTGGTCATTCAAGATTGTCAGTATTCACAAAACAATAACACTCGGGGTGAAGCAGCAACAGCCTCGCAAACCCTTCGTCATAACTTGGTAGTAATTTACTGCACAAGTTTGTTTATGACGAGATTATTATTAATGCACCAGTTTAAATCATACACGACCAGGGGAGCAATTTGATAAAAGAGTACTTCTATAATTTATCTTATTTTTATTTTATCATAATCTTTTCATCTTGTTTTCAAAGATGAACAAGATGCTGACATCAAAGCCCAGCATGGCCATGTTTTCCATAAATCTTCCTCACTGGTCACTCTTGAAGACAAAGATGACAGGGAACAAGTACAATATAACCAGTGATAAATTACTCCATTAATTAAGGTGACAGCAGCGCAAGGACCGCGGTGAGATCAGGTGAAGAGAGGACGAGAACGAACTTAAATTGAACTACGCGAGTTCAGTTAATTGTCTCACTAATACGCTTTGCTCGAGCTTGACTCCCTTCAGAAGTAGCGTGGTCCTCGGGGAGGGAAAGATCATCGTTAAAGGTGGAGGTGCAGACAGTGTGTGTCTCTGTTGCCTTCGGGCTGACAGAACACAAGATTATAGAAAATTAACTGAAGAGTTAACCATGACTCAGGGAAGCACAAGAAAGAGATACTTCAGAGAATCCTGTTAATTCTATCATTTTTTATGTTATGGCCTATATATAGTGCCTGTAGGCATACTTGAAGAGTATAATTATTACGTATTACTAATCTATCTATTTATCTATTTTATTTCATCTTATTTATTATCATATTTGACTTGGTTAAGACGCAGAAACACCTAAATTATAGCTTCAGAAACACAGATCCACTCACCTAAACAACAATCCACCCATCCACATGAACACGTATACGAAGTTACCCACCCACCCACCCACCCATCCTCTCTCTCTCTCTCTCTCTCTCTCTCTCTCTCTCTCTCTCTCTCTCTCACAAGGGGGAAGGAGAGTCAATTGCTCAGGTCTGATGCACGGAGGAAGCTCAATCGGCAAGGCGTACAGAACTGGAGTAATCAAAGGGATTGCCGCCCCGCCACTTACTGAAGGCTTAATGGAGGCTCGCTCTTGGTGATGGCGAAGCTTCCTTAACTCCCGCGGTGGGCCAGGTGTGGGAGGGGCAATGGCAGGCCTTCTATGGCTCTATCTGGCTAATGTGGAATCTAGTGAGGCTAATGGGTCGCTGCGATTCCCACGGTAAATCCTAATAATGTTCCAGACGAGGAAAGTTGCCTCGTGTTGCCGCGCCTCATGTGTCCACTCGGCGAGACAGTTCAGAAAAGAGAGGAAAAATATGAGGCACCGCTGCACCTAAACTGAAATGGATGAAATCTCCCGTGACTGATTGATGTGTGTGTGTGTGTGTGTGTGTGTGTGTGTGTGTGTGTGTGTGTGTGTGTGTGTGTGTGTGTGTGTGTGTGTGTGTGTGTGTGTGTGTGTGTGTGTGTCTTATTGTATACACGACTTCGGCTACACTCCTACCTACACAAACATCTCTATTAGTATAATCTTATTTGGATCTCACGAACGTTCTTGCTCACCTGGTATACGTCACTTTAATATTTC